>NW_015664758.1:502357-508427 GCF_001515625.1 Sinocyclocheilus rhinocerous
CGCACACATCTGAACTCATACATATATGTGTGTGTGTGTGTGTGTGTGTGTTTATAGTCTTAAAATATCAGTTAATCTGACCTTACATACACATATACACATATATAAGATGCTCACCAAGGCTTCATTTATATTATAAAAACAGTAAAATTGTGAAATGTTATTACAAAAAAATGATGTAATTTATTCCTGTGATGGCAATTATCAGCAGCCATTACTCCAGTCTTCACATGATCACATGTGTCACATGATCTTTCAGAAGTCATTCTAATATGATGAAGATGCATAGAAATTTCAAAAGAACATAGTCTACATTATTTGAAATAGAAAACTTTTGTAACATAGTTTGCATGTTTTTAACTTTTGATCAATTTAATGAGCCCTTGGATATTTAGTAATGTATTTTTGAATGAAAAAATAAATAGATACAAAAAAAAAGCCCTAGCTTACCATGTCTTGTCCAAACTTCCTTACATAACAGTACGTCCATTTGAATAGCACTTTCTTAGTTTTAACATCCTTCAGGAGTAAGCAGTCCGGCAGGGGAGTGAGGATATATTCCCCATACAGACTGCACCGAACGGCAGCCTCTGTGCCCACTGCTATGACCAGAAAATCACGAACTGCAAGACAAAAGGAACAAGTGAGTGTTAGCACAAAAAGAAATCAGAAATAAAGTGAATAACTTGTCTTGTGCTACGTGAACAGTCTCTAAAACATCAAATTATTAGTCATTGTTTACAGAACTCTCAAATCTCATCCAATCTTGTATGCATTTTAAAAAAAACTTTTAAATGTGGTTTGACATAATTTATGCCAAGTGCCTTTGGTTTTTGCATGTTGTAACTGATTGAAAGTAAAATGTGGATTGAATATAGCAAATTAGTCATATGTCCTACTTGTACTTTTTTAAAGGTGTTAATTTTATAGTACTTTAAAAATAATTTTGAGGGGTCTTTTTGATGTCTGCACTTTAAATCACCATCTAGTTTAATTGCATTAAAAAAAGCATGTGAAACATCAAAAATGGTGAGTAAATTACTTTAGGATGATCTATTTCTTTAACTATTTGCATCAACTCCTATAGTTTCAACTTATGGACTTTCTGTAAGAGTACATGGACAATATAAACTGAATCACTTTTTTATGTCTTTTTTAAGTCACTGAAACTCAAACTTGCACCCGAAGTCAGCAGGGAACACAACCTATTGCTTTTCCTCTGGAGATAGCTTTGAAATTCAAAATTGGATGTCCACAGGAGCAGGAAGAAGCCAGAGAAGGCAGCCCTGTCTAAGTTCAACCTTTGTTCCATCGGTTGATGTTCACAGCTGTCATTTTCTGAGCCTCTTCCTCCTCGCTCTGCATCTTCCAGGATGAAACAAGCTCTCAGACTGTTGGCTTGTTGCCCCGTGAGGCCTCACCCGTGAGCGTGAATGTCAAATTGACTTGTTTTTCCTGTTCGCTCTGGTTTGCAGCGCTGCTCGGGGAGAACGTTACACGCAGACGTGCGCAGTTCCCTTGCTATCTGGAGATACAGATGGCACACGTGTGAAGCACGACTCTGTTAACATGGATGACTCACTGGACACATGCTGCAGTTAGTGTTCTGATTTAGCTGGATGATGAACAAGAATCGTTTGATTTTGCACCTTTGTAGGTCTCCTTCATTTGATATTTTAGTAACACCTCTCTGTTTAGATCAAATGTCATTCACTGGCTGTGCGTTATTCTTATCTGTGTCCTTCATGCTGGATTAATAATCATTTAGGTTCGTATGCACATGAGTTTGTTTTTACTCCTGTTATAATGCTATTGAATCATATGTATGATTTGAGTTAGTATGAGGTTTTTTTTTATCAGATCTCATGAGAAAATTCTATACTATTTTATGAGGTGGCATAACCTTGCTGTATTTTAGTGGAAATACAAACTTTCCAGGAGGACTCTGTTTGAAAACCGTCGCTGCTTACATAGACAGTATTTTAAGACCTCATAGCTGCGTTCTTGGCAAAGGTTCCAGAAGAAAAGATACCTAATTTTGGCCAAATTTAGGGTGACCACACGTCCATTTTATAAATTCAATCCAATAATGCCTTTTTTTCACTGACAAAATTGATCCAAAACTAAATATATGAATAAAATATATTCTAATTGAAACTATTTTGCTCAATATTTGTCATTAGCTTAGCAAAATGCTAACACTAAACAGTTCATAAAAGCCAAGTCTCTCATTCAATGAGAATCGGTCACTTATAAAATTCCATCACATTTAAATGTGTAAGTAGGTTCAGAAACAGACCTGGTGTCTCATTCTTGTTCGCTACCATCATTCACTTCAACGGCCTTGATTTTAATAGATCCATTGTCAAGAAGTTTTGTTTAGGTGTCTAAGTTGTCATTTTGGGAACAATTCATGAAAAATTCTGTTGTTATCATGTTTTCCTCATTTGATTCGTGCTTTGGTGCAAAGCAGGACTTGACAATTACTTTTATGTGTTCATTTACGGTAAATTGACTCCCGGTGCCTATCTTGATTTCAAGAGTGTCTGATGAGATCTGCCGAGTGTTAATCAGCCTCTGATTGTCGGGTCACTGATTAAAAAGAGTCTTAACGACCCCGGTTCATCAGCGTATTGCACAGATCACAAGAGACGATACATTAATTAGCCATGAATTTTGTGCATCAGCGTAATTGCGCATATGTATATATTTATTTTTACATTTCCTAAGTGTCATCTGTTTGATCATTTCAAACAATGCATGATCAAAAACATTTCTGCTACTAATTGGTTGTCTGTTCGTGTTCTAGGCTTTAAACCCACAGCCGTATCAAAGGCACGGTCAAACCACAGCAGCACCAGCAGTATTAGCACCGCAAGGCCAGTGTGAAGTTCACCTCAATGTGAAACTGCAGCACCTGCATAAATAAGATTCAGGCACAGTGGATTCAGTAGATGAGTAGGGGGCTTCTCGGGAAGGAAAGGCACAATAAATGCAATCCCAACTGTGAGAAGCTGATACTGTCTTGACTCTCAAACTATAGATCAGAGAAAAAAATACCACTTCCTTCCTATCTGGCCCATGGGTGTTCACACTGAGCATCTATCGGCTAAAATTAAGAACAGGAACTACAATACTTGGGTTGCTGAACCTAAATCTATCTTTAAAAAATCTGCCTTCCTGATGCCAGTTTTGCTATGTTAGAATAGCGTACTACCATACTGTTGCTATTGCAGTATGGTAGGGTGCACAGTAAGTCAATTTTCTGTATGCATAATGGAGCTCTCAGATAAAATACTACATTTGCCTAAAATGTGTGTACAGAGTGCATGACATCCCAAAAAACTGTATCCCAAAATGCAATCTAACTTGCATTTTCAAGGTGACACGAAGTGGAAGCTATGAAATTTGTATCTTTTATCTCTTTTGAGAGTCATTGTTTAAAATATAAATAATATAATGTTTGCATTTATATATATTATTTATTTATTCTATCATTTATATTAACGTTCTTATTGATTTTATATAAAGATGTCTCTTATGTTAACCTAGACTGCATTTGTTTGATTAAAATACAGTAAATATAGTAATACTGTTATAATAAATATTATTATGATTTAACAAACTGGTTTTTATTTGAATATATTTTAAAATGTAATTTATTCCTGTGATGCAAAGCTGAATTTTCAGCATCATTACTCCAGTCTTCAGTGTCACATGATCCTTCAGAAATCATGCTAATAAGCTGATTGGTTGGTCAAGAAATACTTACACTCTAAAAAATGCTGGGTTAAATACAACCCAGTGCTGGGTAAAATAGGGACAAACCCAGCAATTGGGTTGTTTTGACCCAGTGGTTGGGTTACTACCCAGAAGGTTGGGTTAAACATTTAACCCAACTGCTGGGTCAAAACAACCCAATTGCTGGGTTTGTCCCTATTTTACCCAGCACTGGGTTGTATTTAACCCAGCATTTTTTAGAGTGTATTATTATTATGTTCATTTCTTTCTTTCTTACCCCAAACCTTTGAATGGCTGTTTCCACACAAATATTAAGCAGCACAACTGTTTTCAAGATTGATAAGAAATATTTCTTGAAATCAGCATATTAGAATGATTTAAGGATCATGTGACACTGATGCTGAAAATTGCCATCAAAGGAATAAATTATCATTTAAATTTATTAAAATAGAAAACTGTTATTTTAAATTGTAATAATATTTCACAATATTACGGTTTTGAATGTATTTTTGATCAAATAAATGCAGCTTTTCTTTCTAAAACACAAAAAACTTCAATCTGAATCATCCGGTCTTCAAAAGCAGTCGCACAAACACTTGAAAACACCAGTCAGACAAATCATTGATGCTGTTTAATGTAAACATGAAGACAGATGGAGAAAATGCCTCATCCGCCTGTTTGCCTCTCTGATTCCCAGAATTTTACTCCCTCATGGAGACGATTTGAACGTTTAGTTTCCACCTGCTCCCAGTTTTTGTCTTTGATGTCGAGCTTCTATACAAAACATCATACACCACCCACAACCTAGCGACTTGAAACATTCTTGCTCATCCAATCAAATCTATCAGGGGGTGGTTGCAATCCAATTATCCCTAAACTGCTGCAAGCCTGACCTCTAGCATCTTTAAACTTACCAGCACTTTGAATTGAAGAGACTGGCAGCTGGACTGTGAAGCATTTCAGGTCAGCTTGACAACTAGATTGAGATCTTTTCCACCAAGATCTCTTCATTTGTACGTTTTATATGAATAATAGCCATTTTGTGAAATGTACATTGGAGAAAATGGAATATAAGGGACATTAAGAGACAGTTAAGAGAAGGGTGATGAACATAATCACTTCATGTTCTGCCAAGTCTAGCGATTTGCTTATAATTAAAAGCCATTTGCTCGGTCCTCAACCAAGGACAGGAAATTGAGTTCAGAATAGCACAATACTCTTATTATTTCTGCCATATACTGTACAGTATGTTCTGTATGAAGGGAATATTATAAATGTGTGGTATGCAACTGTGTGAGGCAGAGGTGGGAGACTCGAGTCACATGACTTGACTCGAGTCTGACTCGAGTCGCAAATTTAAGGACTTGTGACTTGCTTGACTAAATCAAGAAAATGACTTGACTTGACTTGGACTTGAGATCCAGTGACTTGAGACTTGACTTGATTTGACCTTCATGACTCGGCAGGACTTGACTTTATAACAACTCTAATTATTATTATAAATCATTGCGACATAATTTGGTAAACAAAACGCAAGCCACTGAACCAGTGGCAGAAGTGATCCGAGTCTGCGCAGTTCATGACACTGCACGAGCACAGTCAGGAACACAGCGCGCCAAATACAGGGAGCAAGAGAATCTCCCGAGATGTTTGGATAAACACTTCGAAACTGTATGCATTTGCTGTATGCATTTACAAAGCCAGGACGTCGGCACTTCAAAAAGGAAAGGTATGTAAGCTTGTTCGTTAGTTGAAAACAGCATTGGTCTTAAAATTCAGCTTAAGTCTGTCATTAAATTACGACTTGACTTGCTTGAGGTGAGCCACTGACTTGACTTGCTTGATTTGTTTGTACTGTGACTTGAGACTTGCTTGAGACTTGATGGTAGGGACTTGAGACTTGCTTGAGACTTGAACATGTGTGACTTGCCCCCACCTCTGGTGTGAGGATACTGTATTCCACAATGCAATGCATCTTACATGACTTTGCATTTTTAGTGTAATTACATTATTTGAAGAATACTATTTTTTAAAGATAGTTAGGTGACTGTTCCCTTCCAATATAGGTGTCACGGTGGGCCTACTGTGAAGGAGCGAGGAGACGAAGGAGTTTCCAGAATTATCAGACTTCGTTTACAACAGGGAAAACCACACGTAGGACACGGGGATCGACGTTCATTCAACAAGTAGACCAGACCAAACCAAACTGAACAGACTGGGGCTTATAAACACAGGGGAACGGTGGAGCAGACAGTTCAGAAGGCCATGGCGGAGTAGGGAACTCAGGAGGCCATGGCTGGACGGCCTCCGTGGCCTCGCCACTCCGCCC
>NW_015664758.1:509022-513420 GCF_001515625.1 Sinocyclocheilus rhinocerous
TCGTCTTTAGAGGCCCTCCGTAGGCCTAACTCGGGAACAGTGGCCCTTGACTTGGAGACTGGAGCCCTCCTTGGGCTCGACATGGGAACTGGAGCCCTCTCTGGGCTAGACTCGGGGACAGGAGCCCTCTCTGGGCTAGACTCGGGGACAGGAGCCCTCCGTACTGGAGCGAGCTCTGGGGCTGGAGCCGACACTGGAGCGAGCTCTGGGGCTGGAGCCGACCGCCTTCTCCTCCTTCGATTCCCCTTTAGGTTCAGGGTGAAAGGCGTGGTCTGCGGGCTTGAGTGAGCCGTGGCCGGCGTGCTTGACTGAGGAATGGCCGGTGGGCTGGAGAGTGCCGCGGCCGGCGGGCTGGTTCTGGCTCAGGCCCGGGGGGAACAAGAAAACAAGAGACTATCAAAATGAAAAACAAACACGGGGAGAAGGAGCGCCGCTTACTGTTTTGGTCCGGTATTCTGTCACGGTGTGAAGGAGCGAGGAGACGAAGGAGATTCCAGAATTATCACAGACTTTATTTACAACAGGGAAAACCACACGTAGGACACGGGATCGCCGTTCATTAAACAAGTAGACCCGACCCGACCAAACACATATAAACACAGGGGAATGAGGATAATTAACTAAACACAGCTGGGAACAAATGAAGAACTAATCGGGGAACATAATGGGAACAGGAAAAGGAAGAACCAAATATGGGCATAAGGAACACATGGGAAGCGAAACACACACAAAACACGGAACAGAGTCTGACAATAGGCCTATCTTTCTTGACTCAACATTTTGCATGGTTTTACACAAATTAGATTAAAAGTAATTTCTATATACTTTTTATAACTTGTCCATGATGTGTAAATCTCACAAAACTGCAGAACAAGTTCATAATTCATGCACCCATCATAATATATACACTGCCATCCAAAGATTTGGGGTCAGTAAGATCTTAGTTTTAGAATTTAGTACTTTTGTTCAACATGGATGTGTTAAAATGATCAAAAGTGAAAGAAAAGGCATTTTATAATGTTACAAAAATTTATATATACATAATATATATATATAATAGATCAAACAAAAAAATAATAAGACGAAGCAAAAAATGTTTTCAGCATTTCTAGAGCAGCAAAACAGCATATTAGAATGACTTCTGAAAGATCATGTGACACTGAATGGCTGCTGAAAATTCAGCTTTGCATCACAGTAATAAATTACAGTTTAAGATATATATTAAAATAGAAAACAATTATTTTAAATTGTAATAATATTTCACAATAATACAGTTTTTATTTTTTATTAAATAAATGCAGCCTTGGTAAACATAAAAGACTACATTCTTTCTTAAAGCATTAAGAAAGCTTACCAAACCCAAAATTTTAACGGTGTATTTATAAACTTATTTTTGTAATATATATGTTTTAATATTTTTTGGTTCTTGTTTGTCAGTGGAGAAGTCAATATCTAAAGAACTGTTGTCATGGCATGTAATACAGCAAAATGAGGATGTGATGCGTCACCCCTCCTCAGACGAGAATACAAACATCTTGAAGTTCATGAAGTACTGATTTACAGTCAGACAAGTTTCATCCTCCTCGCTTCCTCACTCTCTCACTCGCTCTCCTCTCCTTTGTGTCATTTTGTCTGTCTGCATGTGCTGCTCTAAAAACTTGCACAGCGGAACGCAGACGAAGCCCTTCTGACAGTCTGAGAGTTTTCACCCAAAGTGATAAAACAGAAGTTAGAGCTATTTTTTGGCCAGCTGCTCCTCTGGCCCAAAATGAAGTCAGACGTGATTTCAGACAGTCACATCCAATTCTGAAATTTTGAACAACATAATTTAAAGCTGAACAAAAAATATATATTTTCTGATTAAAATGTGAGTGGTGCTTGCCTGTGCAAAAGTAACAACCACATTGTGGGTCGTTTCTAGGTCATTGCTATGTGTTTTTTTTTAAGTTGTTATTGGTGTTTTGCTAGCTGGTTGTTTGCTAATTCATTTGAAAATGCTATTAATGATGTTCTGATTCCCAAATATTCCCCAGGTCCCCATTCAAGACACTAAGTTGCGTACTAAAAACTTAGTAGTAGTTGTAGTAACTCTTGCCATTGCGAGCGCCACAAAATAAGTGCTGCACAAGGACCAATAGAAATCTTGAACTTGATGAAAAGGAAGAAGCAGGAAGTCAATAAGAAGTGGCCTCGGGTGAATTTGAGGACAGCTTGCATCCCTGTGCTTCATTTCATTTGTCGTCTCTCCTGAATGAGCTCTCTCTACATACAACTGAAAACAGTGTCTCCTCTTTCCTGTCCTTTAATGGAATCAAGGTTGGCCACCTGTGGCTCAAATGGGCAATTTGACTCAAGCCTGAGGTTTCGCTTGAAAAAGAGGCTGTTCGTCCTTGCAATAGGACAAACTAAAATAGCATCCCTCTCTTCTCTCTGTCCCTCCAATATCACTAATATTACCTGTTAGGGTGCGATGCATTAAAGCGTTACCTTACCTGATATATAAAATATTAGAATAAAAAGGTAATTGTTGTGTATTAAAATAATAACATAATCAATAATATGTATGTATGTGTATGTAAAGTGTAATGTGTATGTATGTGTGTGTGTGTATATGTATGTGTGTGTGTATGTATATACAGTGGGTACGGAAAGTATTCAGACCCCCTTAAATTTTTCACTCTTTGTTATATTGCAGCCATTTGCTAAAATCATTTAAGTTAATTTTTTTTCCTCATTAATGTACACACAGCATGAATACTTTCCGTACCCACTGTATATATATATATATAGTGTTATATTGTTTATATTATGTATTTAGATAGATAGATAGATAGTGTGAGTGTGTGCGCGCGTGCGTATGTGTGATATAGATATATTAATACATATACTGATATAGATATAACACTTTCCTAATTCTCTGTAAATACATAAAATACAAAACGTATTATATGAGATAGATAGATAGATAGACAGATAGATGATAGATAGATAGACTTTTTAAATTCTCTCTAAATACATAAAATATGAAAAATAATAACATGTGGTCACCATGTGTTACAGTTTTAATTTTAAATAAATAAATAAATAAATAGTACAAAATTATATAAAAATAGATATAGCCTATAACTGAAAGCAACTCCAAGTAAAAAAAAAAACATAGGCTAGAGACTACATTTATGTATTATTATCTACCATTTCTTCTTATTGCATGAAAGAGTTCAACTGATGTAATGACGAAAGAGCAAGTTTACCCTTGGGTTTGCAGTATTTTAGGGTCACAATAATGCTTGTGCAACCCAATTCACAGTGGTAAAGGTAGATTAATTGTAAGGAACGTGATTTTATAATCATTTCTACGTTATATTTAGGTTGTTCTCCTGACAATAACTGCCTTACCGCTCTCTGCTGTGTCATAAATTGAGTTTTCCTTCATTTCTCTGGTGTGGGAACTGCTCACAGGGTCAGAATAGAGGCAGCTCTCTCTTTGTAATCTTTGTTCAGCCTCGATGTCCTGAAAAACATTAAACGGTTTTAAAGTGTGACATCTGTACCTGAACGTGTCCATTATGTATTATAAGCAATTAGCAAAACGCTCATCATCATTATGCGCTGTGATTAGATGTGATTGAACCTACAGGGAACGCCTGCTCGCACAGACTCTTGATCCAGCCCTTCACCTCTGAACGCTGGGCAGCGAACACGTAAACTTTGTCTGAGGTCTCGAGGTAAAAGGCAGCGCAGTCTTTGGGGCAGTCGGCTATCTCTCTTTCTGATATTTGGATGCACTCTCGCAGCCGGATCACCTGTTTGTAGTCGGGCTTGCGTTTGCTGGAGCCCTGTTTGATAGAGGAGTGTTTGTGCTCGTACAGCTCCAGCCGTGACACGCTGCGTCTGCTCTCCGCCACCAGCACACACCACACCTTCCTCCATCTCTGAAGAGCACACACGCACATCACAGTCTGAAATACTTCAATACATATACTTTAAAGTCACGCGTTATTGCATTACATAGCAAATATCAAACCAAGTATCGTTTAAAAAAGAAAAAGCACAAAGACACTTTTAAGCAAAATATTTAATTAAAAAGGAAAGTTGTAAATGATGAAACAATATACAAAAAGTATTTGGACGTCGTCTGGTTGCCAAAAGTTAGTGATGTATTCATACATACAGAGCTGGGTAGATTACTTTCAAATTGTAATCTGTTACTGATTACAAATACACGATGAAAATGTAATCTTGATTAGCTACTCATTTTAGGTCATGTATTGTAACAAATTTTTTGATTAATTGTACAGAACTTTTTTTACCTAACTTGTTTATAGATTGTAATGGGATTGTTGTAAAGAGAGAGAGCGAGAGAGAAATAAAATAAATTCTGAAAAAAATGTATGTATA
>NW_015664758.1:514024-531544 GCF_001515625.1 Sinocyclocheilus rhinocerous
TCATAATAATGTAATAATGTATAATAATAATAATGTATAATATATACATTTACTAAAATCAGTTACACAATGTACACAATGTAAATCACACTAATATTTTACTATATTGTTCTCAGAAAGACTTTTTAAAAAATGTTTTATCTTTTAACATTTTATAATGATATAATGTATAATAATGTAACATTAATATTAATAGATAATAATGTAATATAAAACAACATTTCTTATTATCAATATTGAAAAGAGTTGTGCTGCTTCATAGTTTTGTGTAAATCAGAACATATTTTTCAACATTCTTTTATGTGTATATAACGTGTGTGTGTGTATATATATATGTGTGTGTGTGTGTGTGTTATTTGCGTTATGTGCGTTTTATACTCAAGGCCAAGTACAGCGGCCACATTTCTGATCTTTGCCATTGTCATTCTGCTGATATATGCTGAATCCACATCCATGCAGGTGAAAAAAAATTAATTTCTTTAGTTTAACTTGAAAATAATCACACTACTCATAAAGCTCTGAGAAGGACATTGAGTCTCACCTTGCCGAAGCGCTGCTGATGAAAATAAAGTATCCCTTTTCTCCTGATGTCCTCTTCCATGGTTCTTCAGCTGGCCTTTGTCTTGTTTCTCTCTCCCCCCTCTCTCTCTCTCTATAGGTTCCCTTGATTCCCGTTTGCTTTTAAACAATTGGAATGACTATGAGAGGCATTGCTGTCAATGGCGGACTGACCTTAGGTACATTGTCAGTCTTACTTCCTGTCTAAGATGAAGTCTAAATCAGTCACTTGGAGAAGTCAGATGAGTGGGCGTGTGTCTGTATGGCTGTGGTAGGGTTGGTTTCCTACTCGTATGATTCTTCCTGTTTGACACTATTTAGGGCTGAAGACTGTATATCTTCTGTGAAAGTGTGAATGCAGTGTGTGTTATTTGCGTTATGTGCGTTTTATACTTAAGGCCAGTACAGCGGCCACATTTCTGATCTTTGCCATTGTCATTCTGCTGATATATGCTGAATCCACATCCATGCAGGTGAAAATGCATTCATTTCTTTAGTTTAACTTGAAAATAATCACACTACTCATAAAGCTCTGAGAAGGACATTGAGTCTCACCTTGCCGAAGCGCTGCTGATGAAAATAAAGTATCCCTTTTCTCCTGATGTCCTCTTCCATGGTTCTTCAGCTGGCCTTTGTCTTGTTTCTCTCTCCCCCCTCTCTCTCTCTCTATAGGTTCCCTTGATTCCCGTTTGCTTTTAATTTCTTTAGTTTAACTTGAAAATAATCACACTACTCATAAAGCTCTGAGAAGGACATTGAGTCTCACCTTGCCGAAACGCTGCTGATGAAAATAAAGCATCCCTTTTCTCCTGATGTCCTCTTCCATGGTTCTTCAGCTGGCCTTTGTCTTGTTTCTCTCTCCCCCCTCTCTCTCTCTCTATAGGTTCCCTTGATTCCCGTTTGCTTTTAAACAATTGGAATGACTATGAGAGGCATTGCTGTCAATGGCGGACTGACCTTAGGTACATTGTCAGTCTTACTTCCTGTCTAAGATGAAGTCTAAATCAGTCACTTGGAGAAGTCAGATGAGTGGGCGTGTGTCTGTATGGCTGTGGTAGGGTTGGTTTCCTACTCGTATGATTCTTCCTGTTTGACACTATTTAGGGCTGAAGACTGTATATCTTCTGTGAAAGTGTGAATGCATTTAGCATCCTACTAGCACCTCGTTAGAATCAGTCAGGGTCACAGGATATTTTCACTTTTTCTTACATCTTCCAACTCTCCTAACAGCAAATGCTATGCAAAGTTGTGCATAAGTTCAAATGTCAGTCCAAGTTGTATTAACATGATCTGCAAAATGTTAGCATTTTATTATAGTAGGCCTGTCTAAAACTGGTCAAAAGTATTTGTATACATCAAACTGTGCATTATATACTTTGTCACCTCAAGCCATGTGAAAACAGCACTCAGGAAACAGATCAGATTTCAAATAGAGTCAGGTTTCATGTCATAGGTCTGATGGTGTGTCTAGAGTGCCCCTTTGTGACCAATGCTGGCTATTACAGCATTCCCAAACATCAACAGGTCCACATACTGTATTGTACACATTTTTGAAGATCATATATTCTTGTTTAGAACCCCCTTTAGTCTTTCAATACAAGCACATAAAAAATGTCTAACTGAAATAATGTAACTTAATTAATATAGTGTGGTTTGAAAAGGGTCAAAAGGCTATAGCTTGAACACTGTCCAAATGTCATCTTTAGTCATGTGACATCTGCTGTCATCTGGCCAATCAGCAGAAGCTTTAGATAGTGGAACTTACTTGCAGGAGGTTGGGTAGATGATGAAATACTTTTGGGAAATGTCCTGTGGTGTAACATGCTGAAGTCAATGATTATTTTAAAACTATTTATGTTCTATTATATTTTTGAATTAGTTTTTATTTTTATGTGTTCCATTTTCATTTTAGTTTTAGCCATTTTAATATGTATTTGTTATTTTTATGAGTGTTTTTTATATTTCTGTATAGCTTTATCTCCTTTTTTATTTCAGTTTTAGTTTTCATTTTAGTATTTCATTTCAAACTTATTTCAGTTAGTTGCAAAGACAACATTCCTAATTTAATTTTAAGTTTCTTCAGTTTAATTTCTTCATCTTATATTTATTTAATACTTATTATCTAGCTTTATTTCAATTACTGAAAATGATTTTTAATACTTTTAGCTGTTTTACACAGTATTTTGGTAATTACTTTATTTTTACATGCAGATTTTATGAGTTTATAGGGGGAGACCAAATGGAACATTTGTATTTGTAATTAATTTGTCCTGCAAGAACATGGAGAATAACACTGAAATGAACTACTGATAGTTGCTAGAAATTTTAACCGAAAATGTTGATGTTAATTACAAAAACAAACAAAAGATGGAGATGTCAGTTACTCAGTTACAAAACTGTTCTGTTCAAAGCAATTCTAAGTCACAGTGTGATAAATCCAATACAATAACAGGGAACAAACTCTGGATGGAAAAGTATCTAATCCTGTCGCTGTCTCTGCGCTCTTTTCACTTCATTGAATACTTTGAATGAGCTGTTAGCTGGCACAGCTTAATCTGAGTGAAACTGTCAGGCGTAATAAACTGTGAATATCTTGTGGTTTGGTAGCGAGCCTGAAAGCTGTCAGTTTAGCCATCTTTAAACCTCTGTATTACTAAGCTGACTGTTTATCCTCCTGATCCAAAAATATAATCATCTTGTGGTCAAAATCTATTGATAAGTTTAACCCTTTAGTGCTGTTTTGGTCAGTGTTACTGAATAATTTTATGTTTTTTTTAAGGATGTTATGAAACTTGGTAAATGTTTTAGCATTTGCTATGTGAACACACACACACACAATCATGGACATGATTCGAAAGGTTAAATGTTCCTGAAGAACATGTCACATTTGTACTGTTCACGGTCAAAAATAAACACATTGGTAATGAATGGGAAGGAATTTCATCTAGTGGAAACATGTGGTACAGCACCCAAACAAAATCTTAATGAAAGCTCTTTTTTTTTTTTAAATATCAACCTAAAATTTGAAACACAACATGTTTAGACTTATGGCTTTGTAAAACAAATATGTATTTGCAAAATATATATGTATATATTTTTTGTGCATTTTTCATAATAATACACTTAAACTTCTATAACTGTTTTTTTTTTTTAGTTTCACTTTTTTTTTACTTTCACAATAATCTGCAATTTCTTATTTAAAGAAACCAAACTTAAGTCTGTGCTCCAAAACTAAGATTTACGTTTAAGTTTGAAATTTCATTTATGCTCAAAAAGTGGTTAATGGTAAAAAATATATATATATATTAAAAATAAAAAAACATTATCAAACTAAAATACAGTACATTCATTTCACTGAAATAAAAAAATGCCATGCGAGCTTCCAACCTCACATCATCAACACATTAACCACTTATACGACTTTATTAAGAACCTAGCAACCGTCAAGAATTTCTTAGCAATGTTCCTAACTTCCTAACAAAATCACTTTTATTTGTCACAATAGAGTTTAAGTTAAGCCTAATAAATTAAACTCAATCCACAAATAACTGTACGTTCTTATTTAAAGTGTTTATGTAAGGACAACAAAAAAGGACAACATTATATTAGCCTATAAATAGTCATAATTAAAAAGGTACTGAAATTTTTAATAGTTGGTTGTTGCTTCAAAGCCATAAGAAGTCAGAGGAAAGGGGAAATGAATACAGAAAATGTATATTGTTGTTGTTGTTGTTTTTATTCATATGATTAAATCAGTCAAGGGCATAACAGCTAGTCATGTGATGTCAATATGGCAGCATCCCTGAGGGGGCAACCGCTCCATGTAAATTAAAACTACAGAAAGCAATCTAGAGTCTATATCTCCTAAAAATGTACATAATTTTAATTAAAAAACTTGTGTCAGTTCTAATTACCAAATTACGTTCTAGCTACCCTTATTACTATTTGCACGTTTACAACAGGTGTAAGTTAGCCTTCAACGTCAGAACGGCCGCAGAAGCCTCTTTGAACGATTAGCATTATTTCTCAACTTCACAATAAGCACTGTCAATCACGCTTAGGTATTATTAGAATCATAAATCCACGTGACTAATATCTGAATTCGCAGTTTCACTTTAAGAAGCATGTAAACAAAGGCTCTTTTCGGCGTTGGTTTCGGCGGTGGCTGTCTGCCGTAACGGGATTCACGAAGCCCCGAGCGAACATCTGGCTTTATCACTACGTGCGTCAATTGCGTAAATGTTCGCGTGATCGTGGGCATATGCGCGCATGCTCATTGTCAGGGGGAGTGAGAGGAGCATGAATGGAGCAAAATGGCGGATCATGTGCAGGTAAGTAAAGGATTTTGTTTTGTTATTATTAAATTCAGGAAATATGATCCGCTGCAGTCTGACGATAGACCCCGAGGCTTATCTCGGCGATGCGTACGTGTTTGTTTTAAATGCATAGGTCGCGCGGCAGGAGAGGTTGACTCGCATGCTTTATTGGATGCGATTATCAAGTGTTGACTTGTGGCCTGTCATCATGTTGATTTTAACTCTGTGATCCAGGCTACCACACAACTCTGCAGCATGGGCGAAAGTTGTTTTGAAGCAAAATGCAAAGTATTTTATTTTAAGCAGCAGAGGTCGGTAGATCCCGAGAGATCGTTTATATTAAATTGCACGTAACTCTATAGCGACAGTGATGTTTTACATTGTAAACAAGGCATCATCCCTCATCCAACCGCTTGCATTGCAATAATACACTGGCCTTGTATACACAAGCGATAGTAACTCGAGCTCAGCGAGGCTTTATCCAAGAGAGAAGCCCCTCGGTAAGCCCAAACGCATATTTGCATTCAGTTATCTGTCATTCTGTTATTGCTGGACGCAAATGTGTCCGGTTTCGCTGTTAGCCTGTAGCTCGCGTGCTAACTCATGAGATTCTCCCGCGCACCGCCTCGTCAAACCAAAAGCCCGACTAGAAATGAGTTTTTCTTCAAAATTATAAAAACGATATTTACTTTAACATCGGCTGCAAATTGTAAATAGGTAATAGCGTTTAAAGTCATCCAAATACATGTAGTTTTCATCACATGTAACGTTAGTGTTTAAGGAGAGTTAAATGACTGGATTTGAAGTGAAGGCAGCCAACCAGAAATGTCTTTTGTGAGCAATTTTCACTGTATTATATGTAATATTTAATGTTTTATTTTCTCTATAGAATGTTTGGAGATGTTTATTCATCGACATTTTAGTACATTTACTATAATGTATTTCGTTTTAATTATACTTAATAAGACTGTCCTGATAATAATCTTAATAACAGAGGGGTTAATAAGGCCAACTTGGCAACCAAAGTCGTCTCAGGCGTAATTTAACTGACAGATAAAGTCGGCTCAGAATTAAAATAAATTATTTGTTCTACTCCTCATTCCCTCAATATGGCTGTTTCCTGAAAACCACCCTAGCTAGACAGCATTTTTGGACATGACTGGTCCGTTAAACACCATGTTTTCAAACACAGCCGCTGCTTGTCATCTGTCAACTTGTACACAAGCTGCTCATGACAATGACAAGGCAGGTCATATTTGAGGGCAAAGGTTAAGGAGGTCTTGAGGTTAAACACAGTGTTGAATAACTGCTTATTCCCATGAAATTTAATGAAGTGGGGGACAATGCTTTTGTTAACCTGACTCTCATGTGCACAGGCAACGGTAAACATGAGCTTTCCAGTGTTGTTGTCACGCGTCCTGTTACTCTGTAGGTGGCAAGTAAAAATTAATATTTCCCTAAACCTTGAATGCATCTTTATCATTATTTTCTGAAAATATTTACATTTTTAAATTGTATTTATTTTTTAAGGTAAAAGTATTTTTATACAAAGATTGTGAATTATTAATTTATAAATGTTTTTGTAGAGTTGCACCACATGATGCTTTACAACCTAAACTAGCCTTGTCGTAAACAGGCCAAATTATTTAATAATTTAGGAAACTTATTGATCTTGACATTTATTGATTCAAAACCACATGACTTAACTTTTGTGTGCCAAATCATTTGTTAATTTTTTATAATTTTTTTTCAAATGTATATTTTAAAGAAATGATTAAAGATTGTCCTATTACTTTAAACTTTAATTACCCTGACATATTATTTTTAATTATACCCTAAATAAGTATTCAAATAGATTTTAATGCAGATATCAAAAACATACTTATGTCGAAATAGTTGTATGAATTGCATTTCTTATGTATTTTTGATTTAAAAAGTAATAGATGCAGATAAAGGAATGTCATTGGCCATATTCATCATCTAATTTGAATATTTACACATTTCTGCAAGTAGACTTTGTTTATAAAAAATAGTTTAGACATAGAAGTTTTATTGGTTCATCTCTCAAATATCCTCTGAATGTGTTTTTTTTTTATTTTATTTATTTTTTTGCTGACACTAAACTCATGTGGGTCTCTTTTTTCAGAGCCTAGCCCAGCTAGAGATCCTGTGCAAGCAGCTATATGAGACCACAGACACCACCACACGTTTACAGGCCGAGAAAGCTCTGGTGGAGTTCACCAACAGTCCCGACTGCCTGAGTAAATGCCAGTTGTTGCTGGAAAGCGGAAGTGTAAGAATGAAACTTTTTGAGAACTGTGAAAAACAAGATATCTGAATTAATCTGACAACAGTTTTCTCGAAAATCCAAGTCCATTAGTTTTTAGTTAAGCAACTATTTAACTTCACACTGTATTTGTAAAATCTTTACAGTCCTCGTACTCACAGTTGTTGGCTGCAACGTGTCTCTCCAAGTTGGTGTCTCGTACGAGCAACCCACTTCCCCTGGAGCAGCGCATTGACATTCGTAAGTTTATCAGATCAACCATGAGATTTAGAACCACAAAACCCAGAAAAGACACATTTTGGAAATAAATGTCACGTTGGTTCCTCAGGAAATTATGTTCTCAATTATCTGGCAACCCGGCCAAAGCTTGCTGCCTTCGTGACACAAGCCCTGATCCAGCTCTATGCCAGAATCACCAAGCTTGGCTGGTTTGACTGCCAAAAGGAAGATTACATCTTCAGGAATGTCATTGTCGATGTGACAAGATTCCTGCAGGTATGATAAATTTTATAGCATTATTAGAAAAGATAATATTGTTCAAGTTCAGAGTTATTCTACTTGGAAATGTTTCTTTGTTTTTTGTTATCACATCTTTAAGGCAAGTAGGGATGCACAAACTTTTTGGTAGAAAATTACATTTAAAAAAAAAATTTTTTATAATCGGTAGCACTTAGCGTGCATGCATTTACCTTGCATTTAATGCAATACTTTACATAAGAATGGTTTTATAAACCAGTTACACAAATTTGTTGCTCATGTTTCATGAATGAGGGCAAATGTCCTCACAAAGTTCAAGTTGATTTTGAGAATCGGATCAAAAGTGCCAAACAAAATATTGTCCATATATCTCGAACAAGACTTGTATTTTGAAAACCATCATCATCTACAGTTTCCATATGAAAAATCCAAATAAACGTGGATAATTTTATATGGATATGTTTTCTCACCTCAAGTTAAAGTTTCTTTTTAAATACTTGGTTTTTATTTGGTAACACTTTAAATTAGGGACTATTCACTATTAACTAGTTGCTTACTAGCATGCATATTACTAGCATATTGGCTGTTTATTAGTACTTAGAAAGCATATATTAATGCCTTATTCTACATGACCCCATACCTAAAATTAACAATAATTAGAAGTTTGAGGCAAAAGTCATAGTTAATAGTAAATATGTGTTCCCTAATCTAAAGTGTTAACAAAAAGAAAATGCATCCATATAAAATTATCCATGTTCATTTGGATTTTTTTTTTTTTTTTTTAAGGAAACTGCTGTTGATGGTGTTCAAAATACAAGTCTTGTTCGAGATATGTGGACAATATCTTATTTGATATTATAATTATCAAAATCACCTTGAACTTTGTGAGGACATTTGCCCTCATTCATCATGAAACATGAGCAATAAATTTGTGTCAATGGTTTATAAAACCATTCTTATGAAATGCAAGGTAAATGCATCCATTTCCATAGAAATGATTTATGAGCAAATAACAAAAATTCAAATACAAATTCAATACTCAAACTCCTGTTTTGTGAATGAGGACCTTTACAAGCAACCGCACAATAACTAGATAATTATTATATGATTACAATTAAGTCTATAGAAGCATTTTGTGGTAAAAATTCAAACAGCTGGGATTTGTGCACTCTCAGTGTATGACATGATTTAAATGCTAATGCAAATCACATCTCTGTTTCGGTTTTTGACCCAGTGTGTTTCATTTTTAGTTCAACATTTTCATTACAGTACATTACTAAAGCGGAGTTGTCTCATGTGAAGTGTTTGTCACTTACAATTTCAGCATGATGGCATAAATGATAACATTGCAAAAGCTAAAATTGGTTGATGTTAAATCTGAGTAATGTTCCTGAAAGTTATGAAGTTGTTTGTATTTTTAACTTCTTTTTTTTAGGATAGTGTTGAACACTGCATCATAGGAGTCACAATTCTTTCCCAGTTAACCAATGAGATTAACCAAGTAAGTTTCTCTGCTTGCAGTATGTCTTGATTTGCATATTATTGCTCTTTTGTTGGTTTTGATTGCTTCTATTGTCCTCATTTGTAAGTCGCTTTGGATAAAAGTGTCTCCTAATTGACTATATGTAAATGTAAATTTAGTCTTTGCTCAGTGCTTGGAAATCATTGATGTATGTTTGGGTTCAATAACTGAAAGTTGCATTAAAGATAGATTACTGATTCCTTGAATCTTCTTTCGATTCTCCAGGCGGACTCAACACATCCACTTACAAAACATAGAAAGATTGCGTCATCATTTCGAGATTCCTCCTTGTTTGACATTTTTACCCTCTCCTGCAACCTCCTCAAGCAGGTAAGGGTAATGCTTCAGAGACTGCACAAAAGAACTGTCTGTCTGTATATTCTTCTTCACAACCGCTAAACCAGCCTGCTTGGGATTTATGTCAATGACTCAATGAATTGTTCTGTATGTCTGCAGGCATCTGGGAAGAACTTGAATCTAAATGATGAGAGCCAGCATGGGCTACTCATGCAGCTACTCAAACTGGCCCACAATTGCCTCAACTTTGATTTCATCGGTACATCCACCGATGAGTCCTCAGATGATCTGTGCACCGTCCAGATCCCCACCAGCTGGAGATCAGGTAATCTGGCAATTTCACATTTTCAAGCAACTGTGTTCCAGTGCTTGTTTAAAAAGGCTGCATTCAACATATTTTTAACCTTCCTTAGAATTGCTTATATAGTTAAGACTTCTTGTAACAAAAAAGGTGTTATATTTTAATTTATTCTTTTTTTCTGTTTTGTTATAATGACTTTAAGACTTATTTTAATGATTGGCTAATCAATATTTGGAAATACATGGTTGGCTTTTTTAGCATATACACTAACTTTCAAAGGTTCGGGGTCAAAGATACATTTGTTCAGCAAGGAAACATTAAACTGATCAAAAGCAACAGTAAAGAAAGACAGAGACATTTTCATTGCATTTCTTTTCATCCAGGGAAAAATATAAAAGATTATCATGGTTTCCAAAATTATTAAGCATCACAACTGTTTTTAACATTGATAATAAGAAATGTTTCTTAAGCAGCAAATCAGCATATTAGAATGATATCTGAAGGATCATGTGACACTGAAGATTGGAGTAATGATGCTGAAAATTCCGCTTTTACGTCACAGAAATAAATTAGGCTACGTTTTAAAATATTATTTAAAAAAAGTTCAATTCTAATAATATTTAACAATGTTATTGGTTTGATAAAGTAAATGTCGTCTTGTTGAGCATGAGAGACAAAAAGTCCTTTTGAGCAGTAACCGGGTATTCGTGTTGAATTCATGCATAATTTATTTATTTTTTTCTCGTCTGCAGCCTTTTTGGATTCCTCAACCTTGCAGCTGTTTTTTGATTTGTATCATTCCATCCCTCCCTCGCTGTCTCCCTTGGTGAGTGTCAGATAAACAGCATGACATGCGTGTGAAGATAAACAAGCCTTTGCCTTGTAGATAATGTTAAGACTCTTCCAATAATAACATGAACCGTTTAGTATTAAATGTGTTGTTTGTCTTTCAGGTTTTGTCTTGTCTAGTCCAAATAGCATCTGTCCGGAGGTCTCTCTTTAACAACGCAGAGCGAGCAAAGTTCCTCTCCCATTTAGTAGATGGTGTGAAGAGAATATTGGAGAACCCTCAAGTATGCGGTCCATCCTAATATTAGTTATAATAATAATTGTCATTGTAATGTTTGGATGATATATTTATGTAAAAACAGTTGAATAATGCCATATATTAAATATGTAGCCTGAAAATAGCTGTTAAAATGTCAAATCTGTTTGCAGGTATTATGTGGTTGATATGGTAATTTGGCAATACTTATGTTTTTTTTTTTACGTTTGATTTGCAGAGTTTGTCGGACCCAAACAACTACCATGAGTTCTGCCGACTACTGGCTCGACTCAAGAGTAACTATCAGCTGGGAGAGCTGGTTAAAGTAGAGAACTACCCCGAGGTCATAAGACTGATCGCTAACTTCACCGTAACTAGTCTGCAGGTGAGTTAAAAACTTGGCATGCTGAACATGAAGCTAATATGTGATTTCTACAGAAGTCGAACCAACTTGACAACAATTATTTGTTAATTTGCTGATGGAATTAAGTGAAAATGATCTATGAAAAATTGGCGTTTCAAAGACTGATAACTTTGGTGTGTCTCAGCACTGGGAGTTTGCGCCCAACAGTGTGCACTATCTGCTGAGCCTGTGGCAGCGGTTGGCGGCATCTGTCCCTTATGTGAAGGCCACAGAGCCCCACATGCTGGAGACCTACACCCCTGAGGTGACCAAGGCCTACATCACGTCCCGCCTAGAGTCCATACACATCATTCTGAGGTACAGCGAGCACTATTTGAAGTCACATTTAGGTCTGATGAGCATGAATGTCATAAATGTGTGATTATACAATATCCATTTTATGCAGGGATGGTCTTGAAGACCCCTTGGATGATGCTGGCTTGGTTCAACAGCAGCTGGACCAGCTGTCTACTATCGGCCGGTGCGAGTATGAGAAGACCTGCGCCCTGCTGGTCCAGCTCTTCGATCAGTCGGCCCAGTCGTACCAGGAGCTGCTGCAGTCCACCAACTCCAGCACAATGGACATAGCAGTGCAGGAGGGTGAGCTTGAAACAAAACCTAATATACAAATCAATGTATTGTATCATAACACTGCTTACGTTACGTATGTGTTGTCCAGGTCGCTTGACATGGCTAGTGTACATAATTGGCGCAGTCATTGGAGGAAGAGTATCCTTCGCCAGCACGGATGAGCAGGATGCCATGGATGGGGAACTTGTGTGTCGGTGAGGAATCGCCACTAAAGGCCTGCTCACACCAAGATGAAATGAAAATTCAGTCATACGATTTGTCTGTTCTGACCAATGTGTAAAAAAAATAAAAGTTAGATGGGCTGAATGAATATGCAAAACTATTCTTTGACGGTAGGTGGTGCTAACAAAAAAAGCAGAAATACCCAGAGACACAAAGCACTGTGCAACTTTACGTTTCTGACACCCTCTTGTTACGAAGAATAAAGGAAGTCAAACAGTATTTTCATATTTTCAAAAAGCCTTTCAGATTTTTGTATTCGCTATGATGCTTATCAAACAGCACCAAATACTAGAGTATAGAGAAAGAGAGTTGGTTCCAGATTTTTCCTCTGCTGTGTTGCTTCACAAAATAGTCTGTTCATGAGTACCACCAAGTTGTAGTTTTATGTAGCAGCAGAGACTCTGGATATGTGACCAAAATCACAATCTTATTGGTTGGCCAGTTTTTGTTCACAGTGCAATTGGAAAAGATTAGAACTCTGTAAAAAAATAAAATAAAAAATGCATTGACACACGATGATTGTTCACAGTGATCCACACAATGATTGTTTGGACACGTTAACAGCCGTTCATTTGAATTGAAACATTTAAAATGTTTATCGCATTGAATTTTAACGCAAAACATTTGTCTTGGCATGAACAGGCATTCCATTCAGATTTTTAATGCTTCAAATAGTATATCAAACTAGTGATGAACAGTATATCTGTATCAAATTGTTTAGCCAATGTTAGAGATTATTAATATGCTTTTTTTAAATTGGTCATTTGGGTATTCTTATTTTCCAGTTAATTTTTAAAAATAAATAATTTATTAACACTGTTAAATACGATATTTAGCAAATCTGAGAAAAAAACTGAATGTCCTTTTCTCATACTGTTCTTTCCTACTTGGGACTAATTTCACGTAACATTTATAACTGTTGATTTAGTTTTGATTTAGTTTTAATTTATGTCGACAAAATAGTAAAGAATTTATTTTATTTATGAGTCTCCTGAGATAAAGCGTTCACATCGTTTAATTTTACTTAATATTTATATTGACTTCATGTTTTGTCATTTTCAGAGTTTTGCAGTTAATGAACCTCACAGACTCACGACTGGCTCAAGCAGGAAATGAGAAGCTTGAGTTAGCCATGCTCAGTTTCTTTGAGCAGTTTCGCAAAATCTACATCGGTGACCAGGTGCAAAAATCATCAAAGGTAATTGCAGTTATGTTGTAATTTTTCTGCGTGAGCGTGAACTTCAAGCTGTGGTTTGTTTAGACAGCAAATCGAAAACAAAAAATCAGCTAGCAGTAAATTAATTATTGATCTCTCGTAACATTCACAGGGTTTTGCCTTTGAACTCTCAGAATGGCTGAAATTTGTGATTGTGTTGTGTCTGGGCTTTGAAAAGAGACAGTCGATTCAGCTTTTTTGCATGCTTAGTTGTGGTTTCACCCTTTTCGTCTGCTTTGTAAATGGACATGTAGCTTTTGAAACCATAGTTTTTTTTTATGTTGGAGATGAAAGTGTTCTGTCTCAACTAACCAGAAAGCTGAAGTTTTCTCTCCCGTTGCTCAGATTCCAAAGTGTAAACAGAGAAGATAAGTGCACATAGAAAGACTAGCTGTTCCTCTAAACCTGTCTTTAGTTCTGCTTTAGCCTGTTGTCCTTTTACCTTGGAAAATAACACCACAAGTGCTCAAATAGTGCTTAAAAAGTGTACAAATAGTGCGAAAACTATTACGAAGTCTGATTGCATCTTGATAATTGGATGTATTAGATTTAATGGAAAATTGTCCCAAATGGCACACTTAATTTGGACTGTAGGGATGCAGGCTTGCAGTGTACTGTTACCCAGCAGCCCATGCAGCAAAGTGTAGACTCGGAGGAAGGTGCCATTTGGGACCATAATCAGGACTTTTTCTTCCAAGATTTTATTTTTTAGCAATGTATTTTTATTTGTGTTAGAATAATATTTATACTGTATTTGTCACTAAATGTAACATTTCAGTTTTTCATTTGGAAATTAAATTGACCTCCCTTTTTCCCCTTTTCTGACCAAATCTATGTAGTTTATGGATTTGTGAGAACCCCCTGTGAATTGTCGCAGTTGCTTGCTTCTCATGGCCTTATTTCCCAACTCAGTTGGGAAGTGGTAGAGCATTGCGTTAGCAGCGCAAAAGGTTGTGGGTTCAATTCCCAGGGAACACACATACTGGTAAAAAATGTATAGCCTGAATGCACTGTAAGTCGCTTTGGATAAAAGCGTCTGCTAAATGCATAAATTATTAATTATAACATATTCTACATAAAATGAATTGTTCAAGCTACAGTGCAAAACACTAGTTCAAAAGGAATATATGATGACAAGACATAATACTACATTTGTTTGATCCCTAGTTGTATAGAAGACTATCAGAGGTTCTTGGCTTGAATGATGAGACCATGGTACTCAGTGTTTTCATTGGGAAAATGTGAGTATATGTCAGCTAATGATGGGTATAATTATTATAAAACCTTAGTTTACCAAAAATGACCATTAAAAACAATGTTTTTAACGTATAGTTTTGTTTTAATTCAGAATCACCAACTTGAAGTACTGGGGACAGTGTGAACCAATCACATCTAAGACACTACAGCTCCTCAATGACCTCTCGATTGGATATCCTTACACACATGTTGCTGGTTTAAATTTGAATTGTTATTGAGGATTGACAGTTATTTTTAACTGAATATGTTTTGGTCTGTTTCCTTAACCTTATTTCTCACGTACAGCAGTGTTAGAAAACTTGTGAAACTCAGTGCTGTCCAGTTCATGCTAAACAACCATACCGTAAGTGACCAACTTGAGCTTTTCTCCTTCTTAACTCCACTTTAACTTTATTTGTCCCTGACGCACAGTTAATTTACAGTTAGTTTTTTTTTTCATTAAAAAAATAATTAATTAAAATAAAAGAGTAATATCATTACAAATAACAGTTTTACTATTCTTAAATTGTTTTTTGAGTAACTTTAAAGGGCTGACAATGTCTTGTTTTTCTTCTGTGTGACAGAGTGAGCACTTTTCTTTCCTGGGTGTGAACAATCAGGCCAACCTCAGTGACATGAGGTGTCGGACCACTTTCTACACAGCCTTGGGAAGACTTCTTATGGTAGATTTGGGTAAGGGTGTACCTATAGATATAGCATATAATGGCGCTTTTCCACTGCGTGGTACGACTCGGCACGGCTCGGCTCGCGTTTCCACTGCAGTTTAGTACCGCTTTAGAGTGGGCGGGATTATTCACATGTCGTTATAGTTGCGCCGCCTCTACTGCCACGACTCCTGAAAAACTTTTTCATTCCGTGTCGCCCCATCAAGCTCTCGCTGGATCCCGTACCATGCCGTACCATGCAGTGGAAAAGCGCCATAAGTGTCATGTAAAAGGACATCTTTAGAGACGTTCTGTGTCTTTGACAGGTGAGGATGAGGACCAGTTTGAACAGTTTATGCTTCCTCTCACTGCTGCATTCGAGGCCATTGCTCAGATGTTCAGCACCAACACCTTCAATGAACAAGAAGCAAAAGTGAGATGTTGTATTGTTTATCATACAACCTTAGTGTGGCATTAAAGTCCGCATGAAATCAAAATTGACTTTATTTACTTTACTAGCGCACATTGCTAGTCTTGATGTAAACAATTAATCCGTGCAAGTTAATCCGCTGAAAAAAATTGTTTGTCTTCGTAATCTTTAATCAAAATCTGAACATTTGCTTCCGCTCTGGAATGGCATTTTTTTTCTGATGATGTCAGTTTGACGGCTTGGGCAAAATATGCTTAAACACACCCCTGCAACCGTTAGATTGCTATGAGTGAGAGACAGAGAGGAGGAGCGCAAACATAAAACCATGCCCTCTATTCAATATTCCATTTAAGCTGGAAATACGTCACTACACTGAAATAAAGTTGGCAGCAACTTCCGGTTCATGCGGACTTTAAGCATTTGCAAAATACCTTGTGTTTTCTTGTTTGTTGCTGACCTATATAATGCATCTGCACCCCAGTCTTTTCACATATGAGAAATTAACAAATGTTTTTTTTTTTCTTTCAGAGGACTTTAGTAGGACTGGTAAGAGATCTAAGGGGAATTGCCTTTGCCTTTAATGCCAAGACCAGCTTTATGATGCTCTTTGATTGGATGTATCCTTTAATACACATTTGTTTGTTTTTGTGTTTATTTTATTGGTGGAATTTGTGAGTGTGGCTATTTTATTTGTGTAATTACATTTATTCATTTGGCAGACGCTTTTATCCAAAGCGACTTACAATTGGGGAATACATCAAGCGATTCATCTTAAAGAGGCAAATAGACACAGGAAGTGCTCGCCATACCAAGCTTCAAGCATTGTTCAAATAAGTACAAGCTAGTAGGGCTGGGCGGTATATCAAGTTTGTACAATATATCGATATTTTCTTTATAAGATTCGAAATGAGGCAATACCGTTTATATCGATATACAGTAGTTTGATAAGAGCGCATCTGAAAATATAGCGGAGGACACAGACTGAGCTGCTGCGGAGAAGGTGCATAATCCAATTTGTTCTAAACATGTGACAAGCTTCATATTAAGGCCTTTAAAAACTGGTAAGACATAGTTTATTGTTTCGTTTCGCATATTAGTTTAAGAGGCTCGGCCCGTCATATGCTCTGACAGAAAGGCTGCATGTGCCTCTGACAGAGACACTAGGCTACTCGCGCTGTTTAATGTGTTTGAGATGTGCTGTCTTCTTAAATGCATAACTTACATTTCACAGGTATATTCTCCATCTGTAAATGTTAGAAAGCCATGGAAATATTTCCATTTTTCTGTCAGAAGTGCATGAGCCTTCTGCTTTGGGATTCTCTGCTAAATTTCACAGACTTCAGTGAACGAGTGCCGCCGCGCAAATGCGTGCCAAATAGACAGAGCTCAATTAAATAGGAGTGCAATAATTCTGACTAAAATAGGAATCCCTGTGATGCCCCGTGATGAGAGGGTGGACAGAAGGATCTGATGATTCACTGTGTCAAAAGCAGCAGATAGATCCAGCAAAATAAGAAGGAACTGATGATTTGGAATCAGCTTTTGCAATCCCAGTGCTTCAGTGACTGACAGAAGTGCAGTCTCAGTTGAATGGCCACTCCTGAAGCCTGACTGGTTAGGATCAAGTTGGTTGTTCTGTGTAAGAAATATGATACTTGGTTAAAAACAACTCGTTCGAGTGTTTTTGCTATGAAAGGAAGGAGAGAGACAGGTCTGTAGCTATCTGTAAGTGAAGTGTTTGATGTAGGTTTTTTGAGCAGTGGGGTTACCCGAGCCGGAGATTGCTTGGAGAAGGTGTGAGGGGATTGGGTCTAGTGGCAGTGTTAATTTCGTTGACGAATAATTTTCGTCATAGACATTTTTTTCACCGACGACAACGAACTAAAACTCTTTTTGAATGACAAAAACGATGACGTAAATCTATTGACATTTTCGTCAACGAATAAAAATGAGA
>NW_015664758.1:531560-531709 GCF_001515625.1 Sinocyclocheilus rhinocerous
ACAAGTTGCTATAAAGAATGCATAATTAGCCTATATAACCATTGGTATTTCATTAAAACAAGATCATGTGCTTGTTCTTTATGAGAACTTGAAGTGGTTTTATTTAATTTTAACATAAAGGCATGTTGTGTGTCACTGCAGTTAAATCG
>NW_015664758.1:531759-532075 GCF_001515625.1 Sinocyclocheilus rhinocerous
GATCTTTTGATTTGCGCCATTTTCTCTCTGCTGCCCTGAGTTTGGACCGATGCTCACGAAGAACATCGGATAACCAGGGGTTAGAAGGGGTAGACCGTGCTGGCCTGGAGGAGAGAGGACATGTATTGTCTAGACAAGAAGTTAAAGTAGAGCATAAAGTGTCAGTTGCTGCACTAATAAATGTTGTCTGCAGTACAATTGCGTGTGTAAATTAAGTCAAGATGGTTGCCTGATTTGTGAGTGCTTGTAGTTGTAAGGCATTTGAAATCAAATGAAGCTAGGAGTGAATGGAAGTCTGCAGCATAAGGCTTGTCTA
>NW_015664758.1:532159-535553 GCF_001515625.1 Sinocyclocheilus rhinocerous
GTAAATTACCACAACATGGAGTTTTATAGGAGCTGTTACAGTAATCGCATGAGATTCAAATGAGCTATAATTGCATAGGGGAGAGTGTGTTGAGTATTTGCAATTGTTAGAAATGAGCAGACCAGTGCCCCCACCCCTTCCAACCTGACGAGGGGTGTGAGAGAAAAAGAAGTTGTTAGACAGAGCAGCTGGGGTTGCGGAGTCTTCTGGACGAATCCAGGTCTCAGTCAAGCCCAAGATGCTGAGTGTAGATTGCAAAGAAAAAGCAGAAATTAAGTCAGCTTTGTTGACAACTGACTGACAATTCCAGAGACCCACAGAAAAAGAAAGAGGTGCAGTAGAAGATGTACAGATAGGACGCAGGTTAGCAAGATTGCATTGCCGTCTGCGAGTGATGTTAGAGCGTTGTTGCGAGACAACCGGAATGTATTGAAAACACATGATAGAGGTGGAAGGGAGAGGACAGAAAGGAGTGTGCAAAGGGAAAAAAGAGAGTACTTAAGTGTGTTGCCCGGTTTCGTTGCTCGGTTAAAGTCATGCAGGTAAAGTCGCAGGCCTGACACTCGTAGGTCTTCACACGAGGGCTGAATGCTTCCGCTGACGCTTCCGCTTCAGCTCACAGACAACAAACAAATACACAGCCACCCGACACTTCAGAGAAAACAGCTGTGGCCGCCTTGTTAACTTAGCACACCCAAAAGCCTATAGCAGGGCAATTGCTCAAATCGAAACTAAAGTTCGCACTTAAGTGCAGGAACGGAGCAATATAAATAACAAAAGCTCCTTCTTAGCCGACGGCTATTACTCTAATTACAAATAAAGTGCGATCAAAAATACAAATTACAATGAAAAATAGCAGTAGAAATAGCTAGAGAACGAAATAAAACTTCTTAGCAGCAAGTAACAATTTAAACAACAGATGCAGAAACAAAGTATTAAGCAAACATGTTCTGCTGACTGACTTCTCCCAAAACAAAAAATAATTGTTTGCTCTCTTTTTATTTACATTTGTTTTTATTTGTTTAGTTGTTTATTTTTGTGTAATTATTTGTTTTTTTTATTTGTGCAGTTTTTTTTTTCATTTAATTGTTTTTATTTTTGTTTGTTGTGTGTGTGTGTGTGTTTAATTAATTTTGTGTAATTTATTTGTGTTTGTTAACTTATTTGTTTTTGTTTCTTTATTTATTTGTGTTTATTTGTATTTGTTTGTTTATTTATTCATTTCTTAGTATTTTTGTTATTTTCTACTATTATTGCTATTATTTATTACTTATTATTTTCTTAATTTTAAAATAAATGTATAAGTAAATTATATAAAGCTAATCTCTTAGGTCAGTTCAGACTGAATGCCAATTTTAATGTGTTCCTTAATGGATCTTAGTTACCCCTCTTACATGCCCATCTTACAGAGGGCAATAGAGCTCTGGTACCATGTACCTGCCTGCACCACACCAGTCCTCAAACTCATGGCTGAGCTCGTCCACAACAGGTACGCAATGTTACATCTTGCACATGTCTCTGAGAGCTGAGTTTTAAATTTATGTATGTTCTCTAACTTAAAGTATGGGTTTTTTATGACCTTTCATGAAGGTCACAGAGATTACAGTTTGATGTGTCCTCACCGAATGGAATTCTGCTGTTCAGGGAAACCAGCAAGATGATTACAACATATGGTACAAACTCTGCTATAATAACCCAGTTTTTATATTTCAATCAACTGTTCCTCTGGCATGTTGTAGCATTATTAAATCTAAAGAACTTTAATTGAATAATCATTGTAATAGTATTGTCTTATTTCACTTAAAGGGAATCGGATCCTGACACTGGGTGAGTTGCCAAAAGATCAGGTGTACGCGCTGAAACTGAAGGGAATCTCCATTTGCTTCTCCATGCTGAAAGCCGTATTAAGCGGCAACTATGTCAACTTTGGCGTCTTCCGGCTGTACGGCGATGATGCCTTGGACAACGCTCTGCAGACCTTTATTAAGCTGCTCTTGTCCATCCCTCACAGTGACCTGCTGGTAAATATCATCAGCTATCAGCATCAGGATTGTGTCCTTCAGCATTGAGATTGGTTGATTTTTTTTTTTTTTGGTTGGTTGGTTTGTTCTTGTTCTTGCAGGACTATCCAAAGCTTAGTCAGTCTTACTACTCTCTTCTGGAGGTGCTAACCCAAGACCATATGAACTTCATCGCCAGCCTGGAGCCTCATGTGGTCATGTACATCCTGTCCTCCATATCAGAGGGGCTCACAGCACTTGGCAAGGACCTCCTCTTCAGCTTATGAATTTTCTTTTGTGTAGCATCGTTTTATACTTTTTTAATCTCAGAAACCCTACTGCAGTTCCATCATGGACCCCTAGGTGTTTGTGAACTTTTGAACCTGAACTTTCTGTTTGTCTCCTCACAGACACAATGGTATGCACTGGTTGCTGCTCAAGCCTGGACCACATAGTTACTTATCTATTCAAGCAGCTGTCACGCAGCACGAAGAAACGAGCGGCGCCCATGGCCCAGGAGAGTGACCGCTTCCTTCACATAATGCAGCAGCACCCTGAGATGATCCAGCAGGTGAGCTGAGGCTTTGAAAGAGATTTAAAAAATAAAATGGTTAAATCATAAATTAACACTTGTTTTTTTATATAATTTAGTAATTTTCACAGCAATTTATGTTCATTATAAAAAAAACAAAAAACTTTTTTGTGTGTATTTCTAGGGCTGGGCGATTAAAAAAAATAACGATAATTATCACGATATGATTTTCCTCAATAAATCTACAAATCGCCATCATTTTACCATGGATTTACTGTAGTAACAGTAACTGCACCATGGTGTTGTGGCAGAAATGTGGGATATTCATATTGAATTGTTATTATATTATTAATGTAGACATGTATTAAATGTATTAGAGACGTAATGGAATATAATTACAGTATTTTTTGTGATTAATCTATAGCGTTTGTGCATTTATACTAAATGCATTTAGGCTACTGTTTTTCATACAAATACCTAGAAACCAGAGCGTTACATTTTTACCATGAGATTTTAACTGTGGTTATCATGATCTAAATGTTTGCTACTATGAAAGACCGATGGTTAAGTTTAATAGAACTCAAACAATCAGAATAGTTCAGTGTTGGTGGTAACGCATTACAAGTAACGCGAGTTACGTAATCAGATTACTTTTTTCAAGTAACTAGTAAAGTAACGCATTACTTTTTAATTTACAAGAGAATATCTGAGTTACTTTTTCAAATAAGTAACGCAAGTTACTTTTTTTCCCCAATTTATTGATTGACAGCTCTCCTGTCCCCATGTTGAGAGAAAACAGAAGATGTTACTGTAGTTCTAAAATAAATATAAATATGCATTAATTCATCTCACTCAAAAAAAA
>NW_015664758.1:536508-551382 GCF_001515625.1 Sinocyclocheilus rhinocerous
TCAGCGTGCTTTTTTTTATCAGCTCGCGCACTTCAGCTATACAGCCGTTAATACTGCAGGTTTAACGTTATATTAATTGCATACATATACTTCGTAGTAAACTTCCTTAACTCCATTCTGCTGTCTGTTGTTCTGTTGTCGGTGTTTCTTTGTTTGAATATGGCGCTTATCACATGCTGTGTGGTATCGGCGTTTGGTATCAGGGCATTTTAACGAGTACGAGTACAGGAGACCGGTATCGGTGCAACCCTAATATGCATTCTAACTCCAAGCTACTACTACTCTCAACCCAAACTTCTGTCAAATGTGCATTTCTAAGAGACAAAAAATTTACTATTTTTAATATTGCAGCCTGCACTGCAAAATGTGCTGAAGATATGGATCAAAGTCAGGCAACACAAACATGTTTCATGATTTGAAACCGTATCAGTGCAGAAACTAAGAAATCAATTATTCTATTAATATATTTATTTTAAGGAAAAATGACTGTAAAAGTGTAAAGAATTAAAAAACGTGAAATGTGTCATTTTTTAAAGGCAGAGTAAGTGATTTCTGGTAGCCAATGTTGATATTTGAAATCACCAAAACAAACACGCCCCTACCCCAAAAGGGTCTTGCCCCTATTTTGATAGCTTTGCCCCACATATACGTACGCAACCCAGGCAACGATTAGTTCTGTGAAACAAAGCAAAACCAATGTTACACCATGTCTACTGCACAAACTGTTTTAAAGGCAGAGTAAGGGATTTCTGGTAGTCAATGTTTATATTTGAAATCACCAAAACAAACACGCCTCTACCCCAAAAGGGTCTTGCCCCTATTTTGATAGCTCCGCCCCACATATACGTACGCAACCCAGGCAACGATTAGTTCTGTGAAACAAAGCAAAACCAATGTTACACCGTGTCTACGGACGTGAGCGGCGCGGCGCGGCGCAACAAATCCCGACAGAAAACTGCTGCCGGGTTCTATTTATGACGTGCTGATACAAATTTCAAATGTTTTTCAATGGTCGTTTGATCGCGTCCAGTGTAGGCAGAGCTGTTGTAGACACGGTGTTACTCACCTATTGAGAAGAAACAAAGCAACCTCGGCGTCCGATCGCAGGCCTCCGCTCCTTGTGTTCTCTCCAGCGCTGGAAAGCTGATCCAATATTTACACGGGTCCTACTTCTTTGCCTTATCGTTCCGCAGACGTTTTCCTCTTTTGTTTTTTATCCGCCATCTCTATCTTTCTGTCGCTCGGCTCGGCTAATGTCCGTCCCATGCACTGAAAGCTCTCTCCTCCACATCACGAGTAGACACGCCCCTTATTGCTGATTGGCTACAAGTTTGTTTTGCTATTCGGCCCGAATCAGTTTTCTAAAGTGTTTTTGAAAAATCACATACCCTGCCTTTAACCATAGAGTAGTTTAAAACCATTAATGAATGGTCTGATTTCTACATCATTCACGTAGGAGCAAAAATCTGCCTTTAAACTTGAAAGAAATAAAGATTTGAAATTTATCATGATAATTATTGATATGGACTGATATAAATAAATAAAAAAATCATCGTGATAATTTTTTTGGCCATATCAGCCCTATGTATGTCTATCAAACACTGTTACATTTTGAAATGTATTGGAGATACTTAATCTGACAAGAGTTCTCACAATCTTATCCAGATGCTGTCCACAGTGTTGAATATCATCATTTTTGAAGATTGTAGGAATCAGTGGTCAATGTCACGACCACTGCTTGGCTTGATTCTACTCAATGAGAAGGTATGAGACAGAATATAGAAGATTTTGGTTTTTTAAAAGCTCACAAAGGCTGCATTTCTTTTAATCAGAAATACTGTAGAATAGTAGTCTTGTGAAATACTCTTACAATTTAAAATAACTGTTTTCTATTTGAATGCATTTTAAAATTCATTTGTGTGATGCAAATCTGAATTTTCAGCATCATTACTCGCGTGATCCTTCAGAAATCATTCTAACATGCTGATTTGCATTGTGTTTGTAGTATTTTGCAGATTTGAGGAACAGCATTGTGAACAGCCAACCACCAGAAAAGCAGCAAGCCATGCACTTATGCTTTGAAAATCTCATGGAGGGCATAGAGAGAAACTTGCTGACCAAAAACAGAGACAGGTAATTTGATTTCCTGGGAATTCCAACAAACTTTGTGTGTACGTTTTTTGAAGTGGGTGTTCTGTTAGAAAAGATTGATTGAGCCCATTTAATGGCATTTCTTAGTGCGAGCCATCTCGTATTCCTTAACTGTACGTTTTAGAGTAGTAAACTAGACTGTATTATATATTTATTTGCACGTATATGTGATATATAGTATACATTTTTAGCGAACTCACTTTTTCTTGTTTTCGCAGGTTTACACAGAATCTTTCAGTATTTAGAAGAGAAGTCAATGACTCCATGAAGAATTCCACATACGGGGTAAACAGCAACGATATGATGAGCTGACATTCCATAGAGCACCAGGCCCCGCCCACGTGGCCCGGTCCCAGCCTGTACTCCCACCCTCCCCTGGCCCGGCTGCCGGGGGACCACCGCTGCGCAAGCCTGCACCTCCCACTCCCCAGTCCCTAACAATACCCAATTACCTCTCTCCCTTCACACCTCCTCCCCCCACCCCTTTTTATATATATAAATATATATATACACATATAAATATATACATATTTTAAAGCCAGTTTCTAGAGGTCATTCTCCTTGACCATTCTCTTGTCATTTGGGGCTCAAAGTCCAAAGAGAGAGAAGGGGGTACGGCTGGGGAATGGGTTTGGGGTGTGGGGCGGCACCAGTGTGGACTCTATAAAGTGGGCGGCACACCCGAACCACTCGGAGGGACGATGGGAAGTGGGAGTCTGTGTGTGTGTGTGTGTGTGTGTGTGAGAGTGTGTTTGAGAGCATGTTTGTGGGAGGAAGGGTTAGGATGAGCTGGTATACATAGTGCTCTGCTTTTGCCTGCCTTGTATAGAAACACATAAGGAAAAGAAAAGTGTACATTTTTTTTCATAACATTTTCAACAATGTTTATAATGATTACAATTTAAGACAAATAATGAGTGTGATTGAAAACTTTTTACAGTCTAGTAAGTTAGTGCAACTGTGCTGAAGTGTGGGTTTGTCTGTATGGAGAGAGTGGTTTATATCTGGGTGACGATGTGGGATTGAGGCGTGAGTGCTGGGATTGACACCTGTCCACAGAGGGGGCGGGATGAAGCGTCGAATAGGATCACAAGTTGTACATTTATTAATTTTCCCCCCTCGAATTGACTCTATGGAACACAATCGGGAGCTATGTAAATACACAAAACCTTTTGCGTTAACGTTTTTAGAAGGAATACCGTTTTCCCTCAAATCTTGGGCATGATGAAGTCTGTCTTGCGTCAACCTTTAGGTCACAATCCCACCACATCCTCCGTCGCCGAGAATGTTCTTAGATCTGCTCACTGCCGGCCTGGGAACGGTCCCAAAACCACCCCATCCTCGTGTGAAATTCATCGGAGAACGCAAGCATAACCTTTCCCCTTTTGTCTCTGAAGGGTTCGATCACGTCGTCTGTGGATTTGATTTGATAAAGTGGCTTGGTTGTGGTAAAGTTGCTCTCTGAGCTTTCGTCAAACTGTTTTCCCTGCATTTTTAATCTCACAGGCTTCCAGTCTCTCGTGGCTTTATTGTTGATCTGGCGTTCTTCGGTAGTGGAGCCTATAGAATGTAGCCGTGTCCTTCAAAAAAAGAGCCTGGTACTCAAATCATCGTGACAGGATCACTTTCGACAGTTGTCTCTAGCTTTAACCCAGTTTTTTTTTTTTTTTTCTCGTTCTTCTCTGAAAACGCATCAGAATATGGTAGATTTAAACACAGAGGCCGAATGGAGTATAATAGCAACTTGTGCTGCTAACTGTTTGTGAAGAACTAGCTCATCTCTTAACCATGTCCAACACTCATGGATGTTCACTTTCTTTTCTTGGTTCCCTGATGTGAATGTGTTTTTTGGCGACTGTGTGTTGGGTCCATTGAGTGATAAGGTTAGCTGGTTGAATTGTTTGTTTGTTTGTTTGGATGTCTGCTACATATAGTGTAAGCATTGTGACTGCAAAATAAACATCATTGGTTTGTACTAGTATGTGCACGTTTTGTGATCGCAACATTAGACCAAACAGTCGTGGTTTTCAAGTCGACATGGTCAAATTTGATCCTTTTTGTAATAAACACTCCTATTCTTAAAAGCAGCAGGGTTCCCAAGGTCATAGAAAACCTGGAATTTCCTGTAAATCAAAGTCGTGGAAGTCTGTAGTGAATGGAATCTGCTCAACGATGTTTTATTGGATGGATCCGAGTTTAGCAGTAATGCCTGTTGATGCAGTAAAAGTTCAGCAAAAATGCTAAATGACAAAATTTAAAGAAATAGCAGTAATGCCTGTTGATGCAGTAAAAGTTCAGCAAAAATGCTAAATAATGACAAAATTTAAAGAAAAAGTCAATATTGGGATACATCAGGATGTTCTCAAAGGTGAACTTTGAACTTCAGCCTCCACATCCCATCGAAATCCTCCTCAAAAGCGGGTTCTGAGAGCCATCAAAAAAAATTGTTCATGTCCATGTTGGTGTTTAATTTTTTTTAACAATGCCATCTATTACTTAAGAGTTGTGCTTTGTTGAAAATCCTGATTCACTCAAATTGACAACATATTGAAAAAATAGGTAGCAAATGCAATTTTGTCTTTCAAACCACGCCAATTCTAATTACAATACAATCAAATCACACAATACAGAAGCAGTTTTTTCAGTGGGAATTATGTACTGTTATTTATTTAAAAAAAGGTACCACACATTGCAGGAAAATCAAAACTGAATTATTAACTTTTGAGTACAAATGAGAAAAACAACTCTTTTACACACATTTACATAGTGGGGAAAAAATAAGTAGGACATGTGTACTGTTATTTATTTAAAAAAAGGTACCACACATTGCAGGAAAATCAAAATTGAATTATTAACTTGAGTACAAATGAGAAAAACAACTCTTTTACACACATTTACATAGTGGGGAAAAAATAAGTAGGACATTTAACATGTTTCTCCACTGTTGAGCTTTATGTGTAGAAAGATCTCTACATCAAGGCGGCCACTTCAAATAGTAAGCGGTTATGATTAGCTCTTATCTTTCTTCTGTTGTTTGGTTTTTGAATTGGCATTGTGGACAAAGTTGTTGTTTCCTTCTCTGTTTCTCGCAATCTCAATGGCATAAAACTGGATTCTGGTTGCTGAAATGAAAATGGAGGGGAAAATTAGGCTTTTTGTTCTTAATCTGTTTCCTTTTATGTGTAGAAAGATCTCTACATCAAGGCGGCCACTTCAAATAGTAAGCTGTTATGATTAGCTCTTATCTTTCTTCTGTTGTTTGGTTTTTGAATTGGCATTGTGGACAAAGTTGTTGTTTCCTTCTCTGTTTCTCGCAATCTCAATGGCATAAAACTGGATTCTGGTTGCTGAAATGAAAATGGAGGGGAAAATTAGGCTTTTTGTTCTTAATCTGTTTCCTGTGCACTTGTATGATGTGTGTAAACTACTAAAAGAAGTGAACGTGTGGCATCACATACCAAATATCGTGTTCACCTCCGTGTAGTCCTTTTGACAGTCTAGACGTAATAATGTACCATAGTTGAAGTCTTCTACAACTCCTTCAAACTGGCTACAAAAGGGCCTCCATTTCTGGAAAAAAATGTAAAGATAGCTTGACCGACTCATCATGAGTGAAATCAAAAATTAAACACCAGAGTGACGTCACGCACCTCTTTAGCATCCGCTGACTTCAGCAGCTCTGGGTCCAGAACTTGAATACTAAGGTCAGGAAATGCTTCCCGGAATTTAGTGTATATCTGCTCGTCTGATTTTGTTAGTTTTAGAAACTTGGGATCAACTGAGGAAATAAGCTGTAGAGAAATAAGCCTGTCAGTGAAGCTGGACATTTAAGCCAGTGGTTCCCAACCCTGGTCCTGGACATGACATGCAAAACGTGCAGTGTTGAGGTGCCTCCAGGACCAGGGTTGGTAACCACTGATTTATGGGATCCAACTGACAGGACAGATTGTGACACTCATTCACTTACATTATAGTAAACTTCTGCGTGATTGTAGGCTTTCATAGCCCACATTACTTCCAGTTGGGCCTGATGGCAAACATACAATATGGTTAGTGTTTTGAAGTGGGGATACTTTTACAAATATTTAACTTATTTTCTTATTCATTTGCAAATATCAAAACATCCCAACTCACATCATTTCCATACGCCTCTGCTGGAAGAGAGAGCGCATGCGCAGCCGCAGTGGCTCCCTCTACCCCCTGTTTATTAAAGACAGAAATACTCCATTCAGTGGAAAATTGAACATTAAAGTGTATTAATAAATCTAATACGTAAAACCCGTGTCGTTAAAAACAAACGCTGCCTCAAGAGACTAACGAAGAATTCATGTATTCATCAACGCTGTCAAGTACCCTTTTTATAGTACTACCTAAGCATTTTAAACCTGGATGAGTATAAATATCAGTGATGATTAAGGAAATTATTTCGTTATTTTTGCCATATGCCCATAACATGCTTGTTAGCATGCAGGCTAACTAAGACATATAACGTTAGATGTATTACTCTGGGCTCTGAACGGTTATGAAAATTCGCTACATGAGAGCATCGGTTCAATAAAATACTATCACGTTATCATACAGTGCCTTGTGTTTGTTGATAAGTTAAAATAACGAATTGCCTACCAGAGATGCAAGAACATCCCCCGTGTCCATGCTGACGCCTTTTGACCCGGATGAGCTACAAACACGTCGTGACGACAGGTCATGTGATTTAAATGCGTTGTGTTGTTTTCGGTCTGCTGTTCAGATCAGGTATTGCTCGCAGCGGAATTGATTTAAGAAAAAGGTGACAAAATAAAACAATGGAAAATAATGAAAAGAAAATGCATTTATATGATGGAATATAAAATGAAATGGCGAATAGTGCGACTGTGCCCTCTAGTGGTTAAGCTCTGTTACAGATCTCGTTGGTTTTTGTGAAAGTATTTTTTTTTCTTGTCCAGTTAAATGTTTTATCTTGTGTAGAGGTGTCATATGTTAGGAGGGGGAAAGTTGTGGGAAAAAATAACGTTAATCAAATGCTATATTTATTTAAAATGTCTTTTAGTTGAATACTAATAAGAGGTTGCACTGCGCCCTCTAGTGGTTAGGCTGTTTTAAAGCCTAAAGTTTTTTTGTAACAGTGTTTTAGTAATAATGTTACCTTATTTAGTCTTGCTAAGCAGTTATTTTAAATATTAAGAGCTATTGGTGCAGTGCAATTAATGTAAAATGTCGAAATACATTCATGTTTTATAAAATGTAATTTATCTGTCTAAATAATAAATTACTTCGGCGCCCTCTAAAGAGAATTAGGTCCAATTAAAGCCGTCACGCTATTTCTTTTCGTTGTTGTTTTAATTATATAGATTTTTCAAATAGCCTATTTTTTTTATTCAGATATCCTTACTATTTCTATTTCAGAAAAGTATAATTTACATTAAATTAATTTAATAAAGTCTTTGTTTTATTTAAAAGAGGTAGCCTGTTTAATACATGAAATGTATAACGTCAGAAAAGGTGATTGCGAAGTTTGAATAATGTGAAATATATGTCTAAAGACCAGGGAAGGATAAACAATTCCAGTAATTCTACATAGGGTGAATTAAGGGTGATTGGGACATAAGGTCAAATGGGACAGTACAACTATACAGAATTTATTTTCTCACCTAATGAGTGAAAATAAAAACTTTTTTTTGCTGAGTCCTAGGTGTAAGACCACATAATTAAAATGGGATGCCTTCATTGGTGTGACATCATGTAGGTGGGCGGGGCAGGCATCAAACAGGAAGTTTTTTTTTTATGTTACTGAATTGCATATTATGTTTATATATACAGGTGCATCTCAATAAATTAGAATGTCGTGGAAAAGTTCATTTATTTCAGTAATTCAACTCAAATTGTGAGTGGATGGGACAGCATAATTTTGGTTGATTTGGGACAGTGCTTAAAGGCTCTGCTAATAAAGAAAATGATTTACCTTGTAGAGAATCACTGTATATGCTCTGTAATCAGTGGTTTCCAACCTTTTTTATTTATGCAAGCCCTAATCAACCACAGAAATATTCATGAACTAGCTAGATTTTTGCTCAAATAAAAATTCTGAAATAGAAGCGTTTTGAAAATAGAAGCATTAGCCTATAGATAAACTTTTTAAAAATGTTTTTTGTTGCAGTAATAAACCATATTCATGTTTCTGTTAAAGTTTTGTGCAACTTCTTTGTCAAACAGTTAATTGGTGATGGGGCCACCCAACAATTATTATTTTATTTTTTTGGACCTGAAGCATTTTTTTTTTTTTTACTTGTCTAATATTTGATTTTTAAATGTTTTCAATGACTTTTGGACTTCAAGCCTTCTTTTACCTCAGTTACATGTGTTGTATTGTATGAATTTTGGATGGATTTATGAAGTGAGAAATAAAGTTGAACAGAAATAAACATGGGCTCTTAATAATGATGAACAGAAAATGAAATATTGCATAGAAAATTATATTGAAGTATGAACTAACTTGTGCAATACAGTAAATATTCTTACACTACCCTAAATTAATGAAAAAATGTGCTATCCCAATCACCCAAACGTTACCAAAAAAATGTTTTGGGCTCAGTTTACAGAAAAGTGTACGTCACGTATCCTTTCATCATAATATTGTTTCCTCCTCAAATGGGTAGTTAACATCTTGAGTATTACAGAAATATATATCATGTGTTCGGCTGATGTTTTTAGTTTATGGCAAGAAACCTTGCTCATGTCGGAAATTCAAAAACGGTCACAATCCCCCTTAATTCACCTACACATGCTGAAAGAGAGTCTGTATTCTAGGGAGGAATAAGGGCATTAGTGAGAGGAACAGGACGGTCCCATCTTGAGTACAGCTGTTTTACTCTTATTTTCTCTCATTGGTTGGCCATTCACTGTATTAAAAAAATGTTTCACATTTCCTTCGCACATTTCCTTCACATTGGCTGTGTTTCAAAAGCTACAGAGCGCATTTTTGGGATTATAAACGCGTTCCGAGTCAGCTGACGCCGAAAGCGACTATGATGCTCAAAATGCTGTCTAGGTAGGCAGCTCACTAGTGTTTGAGACACGGCCAATGTGGCACACGCACATGAACGCGTAATGCACGCAATGATCTTGAGTGAGTGTTTGAGAGACCTTTGAATTTCTGCATCTCCGGACGGAAAGGACCGAATAAACCGCTGTTTTACAGTCTCAGGTACGATTAGGCGACATGTTTATTTCTCGTCACATAGCTGGGATGCAGTGGAGGATGAGCGGACAATATGGTCAAGTTATTGACGTGTATGGATTTGCGGTCATCGTTTGCTGCTGTTTGATGTACCTATTGGTGTATTGATGGATGTATTTGTTAATTTTCTTTTCCGTAGTCGATCATAAGCATCAGTAGAGGTATTGTGGTATACAGAGGCACCATCAGACACTTGTCCTTCTACATGCACAGAAGAGTCTCGCGAGCTCTAGAGGACAATTATAGCTTTATTTGAAAATGTCGAATCTTGGTTTAAAATGCCCGACTAGAAAATAAAATGTGTCCTTAGGCCACATAACCTTCGACAAAATCTTAAGACCTAAAATAAGGAATGTGCTCTGTATGGGCCTGTCCTTTAACTGTCCTGTAGCCTACGCGTTATTATTCATGACTCGAGTCATATAATTAACATTATTTACGCAGTTTGCATGTAAACCAATTATGTTTCAGTTACATTTCGCGCGTATATAAACGTTTTTGTTTGATTTATTAGCGAATTACATTTTACTTGTGCCTTTCTAGCGTCCCGAAATAACATAAAGATAAAAAAAAAATAACGAAAGGAAAGGAAAACAGCAACAGTCTCATTGCTGACACTGAAGACGCATCCCCGCTGCTTCAGTGTTTTCCTGTCCAAAGCAACAGGAAACTACTGCTTCCTTCAGCCCTGCAGTTTCTCCTTTGAGCAACACTTGTTTGTTTTGTGTGTGTGTGTGTGTGTGTGTGTGTGTTATTATAAGGCTAAATAAATTAAATATACTGTTATTATTATTATTATTATTATTATAGACTTATAATTAGATTTTTTTAAAGTGTAGCCTACTAGTGGGGAATTACCAGTGTTTGACTAATACCAGCGGCTCTAATTCATATTTGTTGAAATATTCATCAAAGGAATGACTGCAGACAAAAACAAAAACATTTCCTCATGATCACACTCTGAGTTGACAGCATTAATGGTGGCAGTGAAAAGACTTTCTCATCATCAGATAAAAGGCTGTAAGATGTAAGGAGCAAAGAGTCATATGGTGATGTCTTGATCCAGAGATTCTTCACTCTCTCAATGTTATATTTCCTTCTGGTATGTCCACCTGTAGCTAAATATTGCTGTGCATTTATTTTGAATTCCCCATGGCATTTGAGAGACTATTTAGTACTGAAATATATGAAGATGAGTAGTGACGATGCATAATGAAACTTTGAAACAGACTGAATGTCTGTTTGATATTATAAATCAAGTTACAGCAGATGACCTCCCCTTCCTGCACTGTTTCACTTAGATTGGATTTACATGGAACATCAGTGCTAAAGTAAAATTGAATTTCTATCCAGTGTTGTGTTGTGTTGTGTTCTATTCTATTCCATTTTGCAGTTTTAGGACTATTCAATACTATTCTGTCTGGTTTATATCTATTCTATTCATTTTATTCTGCCACATTCTAATATTCCCTGTCATAATAATTCTATTTTGCAGTTTTTAGGACTATTCTAATCTAGTATAGCCTATTCTTAGTGTCTGGTCTAGATCTATTCTTTTCTATTCTATTTTTCTATTCTATTTCATTTTACCCTATTTAGGACAGGAGGACTATTCTATTCTATTCTGTATGGTCTAGATCAATTCCCTTCTATTCTATTATGTCATGTTCTGTTTTTTTTCCCTGTTATTCTTTATTCATTCTTGTCATTATTCTGTTATTCAGTTCTATTCTTTCATTTTCTACTCTACTCTATTGTATTCTACTCTATTTTATTTAGCAGTTTTTAGGATAGAACTATTCTGTTTTGCTATATTCTATTAATTCCTGTCAATCTGATTTTGCCATTTTCAGGACTATTCTATTCTTTTCTGTCTTGTTTAGATCTATTCCCTTCCCTTCTATTTTTTTAAAATTCTATTTTGTTAAATTCTGTTCTTTCCACTCATATTCTCTTCCATTTATTTTGCCATTTTTAGAACTATTTAGGAATTTTTCTATTCTGCTATATTATATTCATTCCTGTCATATTCTATTCAATTTTACAATTTTAGAACAGGACAATTCTATCATAATTTTTTCTGCTCTATTCTATTCTATTCTATTCCGTTCTGTTCTATTCTTTCCTGTCTGGTCTAGATCGATTGCCTTCTATTCAATTCTGTCATATTATATTCTTTCCTGACATCATAATTTTATTTGAGAGTTTTTAGGACAGGACTATTCTATTCTAGTCCAGTCGTTTCTTCCTGTCTGGTATAGATCTATTCCATTCTCTTTTGTCATATTTTTTATTCCTTCCTGTCATGCTCTATTCTGTTGTTTTCTATTATATTTTGCCGTTTTTAAGACAGAACTATTCTATTCTGCCATATTCTATTCATTCCTGTCATATTCTACTCTGTTCAATTTCACAGTTTTTAGGACTATTCTATTCTGTTCTATTCTAGGACTGGACTATTCCATTCTGTTCTGTTCTGTTCTGTTATTATCTTTCCTGTTATATTCTGCTCTATTCTAATCTGTCGTATTCCATTCTGTTTGGTTCAGTTCAGTTTTGTTTCTATTCTTTTCTGTCCTAAAACTGCAAAACAGGCTGTAATACTTTGTGTGGGGAAAAAAGTGATGGAGTTGTTATAATGCACTTTCCGGCCATTGATGTCTCCTCCTGTTATTGGGATTGCTGTTAAGTGATTCACAAAGAGTGGGAACTGAGAAGCATAGCAGGTTTAATCAATGGAGCACTAATCTGATTGAACAAATCCAGCAGTCAGTCTCTCCGCTGGTCTGATCTTCACAAGCTTGTTGACTGAACTAGGCAAGACAATCCAGAGCTCTGCTAAACCCCCAGGCTTATGACCTGGATAGCACTACATGCGGAATAAAGCTGAGTCTGGAATAAAGAAACATGGCTGCCCGACCACGTGCAGCACATCAGAAGTGATGGGGAGGAGTTAGGAAGGGTGCAGCATGGCCATTGTTCTATCATGAGAGATCTTCAAGAGGAAGGCTTCCTTAGGCTGTTTATGTCAAGCCAGAAACACAAGCACCCCAGCTCCTCAACTCCTCACATCACGCTCCCAGCGGAGCAGCAAGGCCTCACAGAGGTAATGGATCCTGTATCCATCAGCGTTGCTTGGAGAATTTGCTTCAGACGGAGAAGAGCGTTGCCCTGGTGATGCAACCGATGTGTCTGATTGGGCGTTGGCTGCTCTTGGTCTGCTGACTGAGATAAGTGCATTTCAGTTTGGGTGGAGAGAGAAGTGGGTGGGGTCTTCAAGGCAGCGTGTAGAGAGAGAGAGAGATGACAAGGACTGGGGAGAACGGGAGTGGGATGACAGGAAGTCTGGATCTCTCAGCGTAGGATTTCCTCTTCGTCACAGAGCTGGAGCTGAGGTGAAATCCTGGTCTGTGTTGTGGCTTGTTTTGCCTCCAAAATGACTGTTTCCTTTCAGACTGATAACGGTTGGTTTTTCAAAAAATTTTTATGAAGTTATGGATTCTTGGTGCTTGTTCCTCTGCAGTTTATGGCTTAAATAAGCAATATAATTATTATTTATTTACATTTTTAGTTGTATCATACCATAAACTTAGTTTACTACTGTAAACTAAACCAAACCAAAGAAAATTATTATTTATATTAAGGTTCAGATTCAAATCTTTTTTTTTTTTTTCCCATTTAAAATTCAACTGACTTCACAAAAAATATGATTTTATCTCTCAAATGTTGATAAAATGCAAAGTGTTGTCTGATGCACACATACTGATTAAGAAACTGATTTCTTTGCAGTGAACTTTACTCATGTTACTCATGCAGTTACTCATGCATGCTAAAACTCCCTGTCTGATTGGAGATAAGGGCTTTCTCTGGATCTCATGAGTGCTCTGCCTTGCTTCCTTATTAACACGCACTGTTTTCTCTAATGCTTGCCTTGAAGCAGGTCCATTAATCCCAGTCTGACACGCTGTGCTGTTTTAGAGGAATGTTAGTAATGGTAGATCACAAGCTTCTCTCTGGTTAATCAGCATGTTTTGTGGTAGTACATATTTTTTATGCTGCTATTGACATACATGCCATTATTATGTTCTCAGTACATACTGTAAGTACAATAATACAATGGAACAGATGAATTTTAAGCTCTTCTACAAATGATAAGTGTATGGATGCAGCAGCATGTTAAAGTCTGCCAGTCACCATTAAGTATATTTTGTTGTTGCTTATTATTTCAAATTGTCCTTATTTTATCTATAGGTTGGTTAAAAGTTAACATAAAGGTGTTGCTTATTTTTATTGAATTGTATTTATTAAGGTTTCATTTGATAACATTACTTAATTACATTAGTTAACATTAACAATGATGAATATAGTTAAAGGGATACTTCACCCAAAAATGAAAATTCTGTCATTAATTACTCACCCTCATGTCGTTCCAAACCCGTAAGACCTTCGTTCATCTTCAGAACACAAATTAAGATATTTTTGATGGAATCTGACAGCTCTCTGACCCTCCCATAGACAGCAAGGGTCCTTACACGATCAAGGTCCAGAAACGTAGCAAGGAGATCGGTAAAATAATCCATGTAACATCAGGGGTTCAACAAAGCAAAAAAAATTTCAAAACAAATTTTACAACGTTACGAGAATACTTTTAGAGTGCAAAAGAAAAGAAAAAAACTACTTTATTCAACAATTCGTCCTAGTGCCATTTTGGAGAGTATCCACTGAACGTAAATTGCGTATGCTGTTTTGTGTCAGCTGCGCCATGCAGATACGTTGTTTTCGTTCAAATCAAAGCGTAAACGACGTAAACTGCGTATCCGCGTGGCACAGCTGACACAAAACAGCACACCCAAGTGGATACTTCGTGTGATACCACTACGTTCAGTGGATACTCTCCAAAATGGAGCTAGGGTGATGCGAATTGTTGAATAAAGTCGTTTTTTTTTTTTTTTTTCCTTTAATTTCAACATTTACTAATACATTATTAAAATCAAAAGTTTTATCTGTTCATATTATTTAATGGAGCTGAACTAACAATGAATGAACAAAAACAGTTGTATTTTTGGCAACAAATGTGTTGCTCATTGTTAGTTAATGCATTAGCTAATGTTAACTAATAGAACCTTATTATAAAGTGTTAGGATGTTGGTTAATAGATGCTCATTTATACTGGTCCTGACATGTTATTCCAAATGAATTCAGCACAAAAGACAACAATCATTTAGTAATATTTTAGTGCTGTCAAACGATTAATCGCGATTAATCGCATCCAAAATAAAAGTTTTTGTTTGCATAATATATGTGTGCTCTGTGTATATTTATTATGTATATAAATACACACACATACATACAGTATATATTTTGAAAATATTTACATGTATTTACATGTCTATATTAATATAATTTATATTTAAATTCATATAATTTATATTATAAATAAATATATTTAATATATAAACAATATATTTTTCTGAAATATATACATGCAT
>NW_015664758.1:552056-555722 GCF_001515625.1 Sinocyclocheilus rhinocerous
TATATATATATATATATATATATAAAATAAATGTACACAGTACACATACATATATTATGTAAACAAAAACTTGAATGTGATTAATCGTTTGACAGCACTAAAAGTAATATTAATCAGTATTAAAGCAATAATATTATTGCTTTATTTTTTCGATAATGTTGGTTAATGTTCCTGCCCGAACAGCAAACGGCTCAATTTGAAGGTTACCTGTAATGTGCACCACAGCACAAGCTACAGCAGAAAAACACAATGAAATGTATGAAATAGCTGTAGAGTAGGAAACCGGATAGTAAGAATCATACAAATGAAAATATCCTCACAGATGCCATGTAATTATTGAAGTGCTCAATTGTCTTCTCAGCATGTGAATGACCAGTAAATCAAACTTTATTTGAGCCTGGTGCTCAGGGACTCTTCTTAGCCAGATTGAACTTGAATTACAGACAGCTTGATGCACATGGGGCCCTTCATCTCAAACACAGGCCATTTACATTGTATTCTCAGGGTGATCAATCATGTCAGTAAGGAGGTGCTGCGTCCTTCATGCCAGAGTGGTGCCCTTTTGTGTCAAAGCTTTGTGTAAGAAAAAATGGAGGTTTTGTCTTTAGAATAGTCAAAAAGGAAGGTTTAAAATGCTGTTTAAGGGTAAATGGGAATAATAAAGGAAAAATGGCAAAAGAAAACAAAATCCCAAAATGAATAGAAAATTCATTGTATCTAGATAGAATTGTCATATTAGAGTAATAGGTATTATTTTTGTTTTGTTTTTTTTATAATATGAGATTTAATTCATTTATATAGCTCTTTATGCAATACAGACTATTTCAAATCAGCTTCACGTTAATAAACAGGAAAATAACTGTTAAATGTTATACAATTAATCAATTCTTCAACTTCAGCTGTAATGGAGCTCTACAGAAGATTATAGTGTCATTATTCAGCTCAATTTGTCATTATTCAGTTCAAAAACAGTGTCGATGTTGTAAAGTTAGTGTTATTTTCCAGATATTTCAGTGCAAATTTTGTTCTCCTCCTATAGTGTTAGTGCAGTTAAATTAATAATTTTACTGAATAGTAATATTGAGAAAGTGTTAAAAGTGAAGAAATGTTGCCTTGTCAACTGACTGAAATAAGTTGAATTACTAAAATTATTAAAACTGAAATAGATATAAATAAAAGCTAAATATAAATAATAGTAATAATAATAAATGACATAACAAGCCCATTAAATCTTCAGCTAAAATTAAAATGAAAACTGAAAATGTAAATGTAAAAGATAATTAAAAAAATTAATAAATACCATAATAGTATATACACTGAACAAAATTATAAACGCAACACTTTTGTTTTTGCCGGGGTCCGAAAACCAATAATACTTAAATAACATGATACAGAATCTCTTTTCATGGAGATCAACTTACAAAAGGCTTTACTTATAGTTGTCTCTGCATATTAAACTGAACTATTTTATCAGTATTTTTGAAAATATTTTTATTTTAAAATTGGATTTTTGAAATTTGAATTTTATTACAGTATTGAGAATTTGTGTGCATTAAAATAGTGTAACAATGCAAGAAAACCATTGTACAACATTTTTATTTTTTATGCATTTGGTTTTAAGATGAAATATGACCCAGATTTTTAAATGTAATGCATTTCCCTTGACATTTAGTCTCTTTTCCCCTGAAGCAAGGCATGAGCAGTCAAAACAAAGCAGAACGAAAAAAACTCTCGCATTACCTCGAGTGAACTTCCAACTCCAGCAAATCAAAAAGCTGTTTTTGCAAAAAAAAAGAAAAAAAAAACAACATCTTTGTCAACTATTTTAATGCAAGGAAATGGATTCAAAACGCCTTGAGGCTTGTATCCCGCTCAGAGAGTGTTACTTCTGCTCTTTTCATGAAATATTCAAGGCTCATCCTTATATGAAATTGAAATGACTGAAATTCTAATTAGCACATTGCCAACCCGAGACCATCTGTACGGAGTATACTCGTCTGTATAGTATACTCGACATTTCTTTTTTAATAATAATTTTTAAAAATGTTACTGGAAAATTAGATTAAAATACTGCTCAACAAATTTAGTTAGCTTTAACATTGTAATTTGGCATGTCTAAATATCCAGCTAATAATTCATTATTTATAATACTTAACTTAATTTGCTTCTTTTTTGAATTCATGTTTGGTCTTTTTGTGCTTTTTTGCAGATCTGTGTAACTGGAAGAACAAAGAAAGGAGTTTTATAGTGTACCTCAGTCATGCAGAAGGTAATGTATGTGGATGCTATCATGCTTGATTTGTATTTGTTTATTTTTTTCCAAGTTCATTTCACCTTAAAGCCATTTCTGCCAAAAATCTTCCATCTCCTAACACTAGAATTTCCAGAATGTTTATATAGCTTTTCTCAATTCCTCATATGTGGACACTAACCTCTATATTGTCTTTCTGTCAAAGTAAACCCATTAAAGTATGATCAGATCTGCAGTGGGTTTTTTCACTTAGTGAGAATGGAAAGGGGGCGTGGCTGAGTGACACACATCATCAGTTTGATTGATGGCATTACTTATAAATCTTATTTCTCATTAACAACATGTCACTGGATAGGAGCAGTTAAATGATGACCTCTGACCTTTTTGCTCTGCTCTCCCGCCATAGGCAGGGACGGCCCCGTCCTCCCAGGGTCCAAGTGCTCCTGGGTCCCCAGCCACCTCGATTGTGGTAAGTAAAACTTTCAGTTTCACAGATAACACATGCGTTCTGTTATCTGCCATAAAGCACATGCTCCACATCCCAGTTCCCAGGAACCCCGTGAGGCATCTCAGAGGACAAGCGTTTCTTTCACTCAGCCTCTCTCTTTCTAACTCCCCAAAGGCACGAATGGACAATCAGGTCATTGGATATAAAGACTTGGCCGCCATTCCCAAAGACAAAGCCATTCTTGAGGTGGAACGGCCAGATCTGATGGTGTACGAGCCACATTTCAATATCTCAGCCCTGGATCGGATAGGTCTCTCCAGAAGCAGAGAGGTCAGAAAAGAACGAGTGTGTCTTTAGATCGAGTCTTTGTTTCGTTGTACCATCGGGAAGCATTTGAGAAGCTTTATTGTACGTTTTACAACTTCCACTTCAAGTGGGATCAATATACAGTATATGTGTTTTGGCGAACAGGAAGCTGGATATAATGGGGAGGTGTAACTTTAATGCTATTCGTCAAGCTTTGTGATGCATGTGAAATCATTTGTGTGTGGTAAAGAGCCACAGAGCCATTGGATGTCAGACGTTGAAGACGATGCATGTACAGTATGTGTGTGTTCTGTTTTCTCTCCTTGTCTCCTCCAGAGATCAATGTCTCCTCGTTCTGTCTCGCCTCCTCCTTCCCCTGAGGTGAGCCATCAAGCCTCTGTCGATCATAACTCACACTAGTCACCGATCACTAGCTTTAACCACCACACTTATCTTCCTGGACACTTCCAGCGTGATTGTTTTACTGAGCCACTCAATGAATGAAGGACTTTCAGTTTCAGAATTACATTTCAGCTATGTTTGCCAAAGCAAAATATGGCAAATATGTCTTTAGTTATGTTTAATTCATGTTAATGATAATGTAAATAATTTTATTTAGTTTATTTATTTATTTATTTAGTCATTTAGCAGACGCTTTTAT
>NW_015664759.1:0-867 GCF_001515625.1 Sinocyclocheilus rhinocerous
AAGAGACCTCTGCAATGTAGTCCACAGGCTACACACACACACTCATTCAATATACTCCCTCACACACACACACACACACACACACTGACACACACACACACACACACACACAAACGTACTTTCTCACCCACATTCACACATAAGTTTGACTGTTTCTGTTAGAACGTTTCAAATGTTTTGGAATACCTGCTCTGTAGTATTCTCTTTTGGATTATAAGTAAATGTTCTTACTACACTATTAATGTGTATGTGTCCTCTATACTTCTATGGCTCTCAATAGATTCAGTGGTTGGAGTTGGCTTAATACTCCTTGACAAGTTCTGTTGCTACATTCTGATTACGTTTCTGGCTACATTTAAAAACAAAACATATTGATCATTTAATAATTGTTGAAAAGCTAAAATGTTTGTTTTCAACTTCCAAATAGATGTCCAATGATTGATAAATAAATGTTTGATTGCTGAATATTGTACCCTAATTGAAGTAGCTGTTTAGTAGGATCATGATTTTGCATACCATTGCATACCTGACACATAATATATTATAATATTTATGATTAACATTCAAATGATTAATTAGTTAGAAACTAGTTGCTATGAATTCAGGTGCCATCAGTTGTCTTCGTATGAATTACTTGTTTGTCATTAAATCAGTGTTGCTGATGCAAAGTAGGCCCTTCCTTACCAAACACCAAGTAACTAAATTAGGATACAATTATGAGTCATTCGCAAACTGTTAAACATTAAACTGTTGGTTACTTTAAAACTAACCTTCATCTGGGAGATCACAGGGATATATGAATATTTGATCTGTTAACTGATGGCATATGTCAGATTTATTGCATGACTCGGGCAGAGAAAAGCTGTT
>NW_015664760.1:0-2254 GCF_001515625.1 Sinocyclocheilus rhinocerous
CTTCTCAATTATTGTCAGTTGTTTTTGGGTGTATTGTGCTTTTTTTGGTTCTGAGTGTATGTTTGTATTGTTTTAGTGTTTCACAGTAAAGAAGACAGATCTCTGCATTATTTGGATCTTTGTGTTTCTGATTTGACAGTATTCTCAGTTTTTTGCGAACAGTTTGGCAGTCCTGATCAAACCAATTTTTGGGTATTTGATTTTTTCCATTTTTTTTTTCAATTTGGATTGTTTTGCTGATTTTTCAAATATGTAATTTATATCTTTGACAGCAAGATTGACACCTTCATTAGTGTGAGCCTAGGTGTTATTTAGAAAGTTATCTACCAGCGCTTGTATTTTTTGGCTAAGTGCTTTCTGATATTATTCAGTGCTGTTTTCAGCCCATCTGTATGGTTTTCTGATGTTGTACAGCTCACTGGGCTTTGTGCTAATGCTATTTTCTGTCTTTTTGAGATGCACAGTGATTTGACTGTGATCAGACAGAGGGGTTAGTTCTCTAACAGTGAATGATCTGAGAGATGAAGGATCTATGTCTGTTATCATATAATCAACTGTGCTATTCCCCAGAGGTGAGCAAAATGTGAATCTCCCTAAAGTGTCTCCTCGTAACCTACCATTGATGATATACCGACCCAGGCTTCGACAGAGCTGCAGGAGGACTTTTCCATTCTTATTTACTATATGATCTTGGTTATTTCTGTGGATATGGGAGAATGTGTTATTAATAACAGTCAGTTTGTTGTTGATATATTTGCTCCCTTGTGCATCGGTGAAGCACGGCTGTAGTCCTGTTCTAATGTGGAGAGCATGTCTTCGCTGTAGTAGGGGGACTCTGATGGCGGGATGTATATAGCACACAGGAATATATATTTTCTTGATGGGAGCAGTTCCTTGTGGATTTTAAGCCAGGTGTAGTATTTGCCTTGCTTTACTGTGTTGATGTGGTTGTGGAATTGTGATTTGTACCAGATAATTTGTCCTCCTGAGTCTCTTCCCTGTCGGACTGTGTTGAGTTTTTGTGATGGTAGGATGATTTCTCTGTAGTTGGGTGGGCAGCGGGTGATGGTGTCTGCCCTGCTCCATGTCTCCTGTAGAATTATAATATCCATCTCTTTGATGCTCTTCTGAAATTCTGTTTGAACTCTCCATCTCCTTGATGCTCTTCTGGAATTCTGTGTTTGAACTCTTTAGTCCAAAGGCTGTTGAATTCAAGCCTTGAATATTCCACATTGATATTGACAGAGTCATTTTAAGAGTTCAAGGTATAGAGTTCTTGTGTCTTCAAAAATATAGGTAATCCTTTTGTAATGTAATATAATATTTTGATATTTTTTTTGTCATTGTTAGGCAGGTGTTTGCATGATGTGTGGACTCTCATGCTGTCAGCTGGGCACTGATGTAGTTCAGCAGCTGTCTGATCTCACTCATCTCCAGTGTATTTGCTTGTCCTTTAAGGGCCTGAGCGTAGCTCCTGGAGTGTGGGAGTGGTGCTGGGTTCGGTGTGTTATCAGCTGAGGGTGCATGAGCGGGTGGAAGGCTGGTTGCTGCTGCTGCTGCTGCTGGGGATGGGCCCTTCCTAGTGTTGCTCCTCTGCCTGGAGTGATGTTTTTGTGGTCAGGGGTGTCTTGGATGGTGATCTGGTGCAGACTGGGGTTTCTGCTGATGGACTTGTGTAGGTCTGTGGTGGTGTAGTGCTGGTGCATGGGGTGATCTGATGTGGATTTTAGCGTGGTGTGGGGGTCCCTGGTATTGTGCAGCCAGTGGTGGTCGTTCTCTGTGATGAGACTGTAGGTTTCTGCTGGGTGTCTGGACTTGTGTTCTGTGGTTTGGCAGCTGTGTTGTTTTCAGGGGTGTAGAGGTGGTTTGTCTGCCCCATGCTGTGTCTTTCAGGGTGTCTTCAGGTGTCTTTCAAGCTCTCTCTCTCTGAGCTTATAACATAACTTTGTGAGATCGCAATTAACTAAAATTTAGTGATTAGCTTTTTAGCGATTATACAGGAGTGTTCTTTGCGCCATAGCAATGAATGGCACAGAATATTATGGTTAGGCCTATAAATATAATATTAAGGTTAGATAATCCCCAAACTAATTTCAGAAGGAATCTCAGTGATTTGATTCTGGAGCCAGGTCTGTAATTATTTAACATAACACGCTGAATGTGGCTTAATTTTCCCTCATATAACAAGTCTGTATGTGATCATGGGCATCATTGCATATACAGTGGGTACGGAAAGTATTCAGACCCCCTTAAA
>NW_015664761.1:0-302 GCF_001515625.1 Sinocyclocheilus rhinocerous
GCTTTAACGAGCGGTCTGTATGCAGGCATTAGCATGACAGTAATGGCGATGCCTCTAGGTCGAGTGGGCCCGTACTCCAATGGGGCATTGGAGGCCCAAGGAAGAGTACGCTAGCGAGATAGAGTCTACTATCCATCTAGAGCAGTGGTTCTCAACCTTTTTTTCCACCGGGCCGCACTATCAGTGGGAGACGAGCCACGAGCACTTTTTTATATGTTCTACATTTCATATATTTATGTAACACATATTCTACATTAAAAAATGAATTTAGAATGAACAATAACTGCTGTACAAAGAGTAAA
>NW_015664762.1:0-2576 GCF_001515625.1 Sinocyclocheilus rhinocerous
ATTTTGCCATCTTTCCATGAATTATATTAGTGATCATTAAGAAAAGACATCTTTATATTTATTCAGAGGGGGTGTACTCATTTATGCTGTGCACTGTATATATATATATATATATATATATATATATATGTGTGTATTCATTTGTTGTTTTCATAATATTGTTTTATTAGTATTATTAAATATATATTTTTGTATAGGCATATTTTATGTTCTGTATAATTTGTATACTAAGACAGACAGACAGACAGACAGACAAACAGACAGACAGAGATAGATAGATAGATAGATAGATAGATAGATAGATAGATAGATAGACCTAACAACTAAACATTATCTGTAGTCTTTCATTGTCCATGTGTGCACTAGGCCTGATTTTTAACGTGTCCTCCATCAACTAAATGATCACACTGCCAGGAGTTTAAACCTTTATCCAAAATTTGAAACAGTTTCTGCCTAGTTTAGACTGACTGTTTTCATTCTAGAACTTTATTCTTTGCAAATGCCCATGCATTGTTTTTCAGTGAAGATTTATGGTTTAGATCCTACCTGTCCGATTGCTACCACGTTGTTCATTTAAATGAGGAGTCATCTAATTTAAATCCATTAAAATATGGAGTGCCTCAAGGATCTGTCCTAGGTCCTCTGATATTTTCAATATACATGTTGCCCCTTGGTAATATTATTAGAAAATATGGGATTAGTGTCCACTGTTATGCTGATGATACTCAACTAGATATTTCAACAAGACCAGATGAAACTTCTAAATTATCTAAGCTAACAGAGTGTGTTAAAAATGTAAAAGATTGGATGACCAATAATTTTCTCCTATTAAATTCGGATAAGACAGAGATATTACTTATTGGACCAAAAACAGTACACAGAATCTCTTGGATTACAATTTGCAACTAGACGGATGCACTGTTACTTCCTCTACAGTCAAAAATCCGGGTGTTATATTAGATAGCAACTTGTCTTTCGAAAATCATATTTCCCATGTTACAAAAACAGCATTCTTCCATCATAGAAACATTGCCAAGTTACGAAACATGTTACCTGTTTCTGATGCAGCATGCATTCAGACTGGACTATTGTAATTCACTGCTAGGTGGTTGTCCTGCATCTTCAATAAACAAGCTACACAAGCTACAAAATGCAGCGGCTAGAGTCCTTACCAGGTCAAGAAAATATGATCATATTACCCCAATTTTACAGTCTCTGCACTGGCTACCTATTAAGTAAGTTCCGTATCAGTTACAAAATATTATTACTTACCTACAAGGCCCTTAATGGGTTAGCTCCTGCGTACCTAACTAGTCTTCTACCACGCTACAATCCATCACGCTCCCTAAGGTCGCAAAACTCTGGACTTTTGGTAGTACCTAGGATAGCAAAGTCCACTAAAGGAGGTAGAGCTTTTTCGCATTTGGCTCCCAAACTCTGGAATAGCCTTCCTGATAACGTTCGGGGTTCAGACACACTCTCTCTGTTTAAATCTAGATTAAAGACACATCTCTTTGGCCAAGCATTCAAATAATGCATCTCATAATCTTGTACTGCAGTTATATCTGATCAAATGCACATTATTATTCCTTAGCTTGGGTTAAACAAATTAATTTTACTTGGTTGGAACAGCAGCTACGCTAATTATGTCCCTATTTGTTTCTCTGTTTTTGCCACGGGATTGACATCCCGTGGTAAACTAGGATTTACACAAGCTTCAGTCTGGATCCAGAACACCTGAGAAGAGATGATGCCAACCCCTCAGAGGACCTCAGATGATGCCAACCCTGAAACAACCCACCAGATCCAGTCTGTATCCAGATCAGATGGTCACTGCAGTCACCCGGATCCAGTACGTATTCAGACCAGATGGTGGATCAGCACCTAGAGAGGACCTCTACAGCCCTGAAAGACAGCGGAGACCAGGACAACTAGATGAGCCCCAGATACAGATGTTATTCCCCTGTAAAGACCTTGTCTCAGACGACCACCGGGACAAGACCACAGGAACCAGATGAGTCCTCTGCACAATGTGACTGAAATTGAACTGCTGGTTTGGTCTGGCCAGAGGAGAACTGGCCCCCCGACTGAGCCTGGTTTCTCCCAAGGTTTTTTCTCCATTCTGTCACCGATGGAGTTTTGGTTCCTTGCCGCTGTCGCCTCTGGCTTGCTTAGTTGGGGACACTTCATTTCCAGCGATATCGTCGCCTTGATTGCACAGATACTATGATACTATGAACTGAGCTGAATGAAGACATCACTGAATTCAATGATGAACTGTCTTTAACTGAAAAATTAGTGTTTACTATTGTCATTTTGCATTATTGACACACTATTTTCCTAATTAATGCTGTTCAGTTGCTTTGACACAATCTGTATTGTTAAAAGCGCTATATAAATAAAGGTGACTTGACTTGACATGAGGAGATCACCATTACCCATCCCTCCTCTGACCCCTAATGTAGTTATGCCCAACAGAAAATTCAAGTGACACTTCAGGAGATGGGAAATAAGCAGGCCTTCCTCAAAATCAATTACTTTATCCTGCGTGTGTGTGTGTGTGTGTGTGTGTGTCT
>NW_015664762.1:7969-46095 GCF_001515625.1 Sinocyclocheilus rhinocerous
AAGTAAATATCTACAGCGGATCTAAAATATTCATAATTAATTATAACTAGTTATGATTAATTATTCATATTTCCCATGAGCTGATTCGTTACAACTAAATATTGTAGAAACTTAATTTGCTGTAAAGTTGCTTTGCAACAATTTGTATCGTGAAAAGCACTATACAAATAAGCTTGAATTGAAAAACTTGAAAGATTTAAGCGTCATTAAAAATTAAGTAATGCTTTGCTTCATTTCATAACGATTTCTGCAGGTCACTAATGAAAAGCAGTTTTATGAGTATATTTAACTATGTTCCTCTGTAATGACTTTATTTCAATATGCCACAGATTCTCTTCCACAATGACTAGCCATTTTCACACAGTGCTGCTCTACAGCAACTACAGTACATGAAACATGATAATAAGACTGCTGCTGTGCACAACATAAAGTCATATCTTGGTGAATGTTGCCCTCTTCTATGCTAGAAACTGTTTGATGCTTTCTAGTAGCTCTTCCTGGAGAACTTTGACACAGAGTCAAAAAGAATGAAAGTTTTTAGTTGCTGAAGTTTAATTTAATGTCATGAACACTTGAAATAAGTGAGCCTGCATCAGCAGTATGGTAATGGATCTCTCTGTTAGTTTGCTTACACCTGGGCAGCGTTTTGGGATGTATGATATAACATGTGGCTTAAGGGAAGCCACCAGGGCTTGTGTTTTTTATTTTATTTATTTATTTATTTATTCAGATTACGTTTCAAGACTTTGCTCAGCTAGCCTCTGTTTAAAGGATAGTGATATCCTAAGGGACAAACAATGTCATTCTATTTCTCTCGCTTCCTCTCTCACACACTTCAGCATGGCTACAGTAAAATGTTCTGGAAGCTTGGGACGTTCTCCAGGATTGCTGAGAATTACATCAGGATTCTAACTCACATCCTTTCTTCTATGGAAACATGTGTCCCCCTGGTATAGTGCCCTCAAATACCCTCACATATAATTGGATTCAGGATTTTTATCTAATAATATTAAAATATGACATGATTTCCTCTTCTGAATTAACTGAACTGCAGGTTGAGTGTGTCTCTCAGGATTTATACTCTCAAAAAAGTACTGTGGTGGTAACACTGCTAATACCTTGATATATCAAATAAAAGAAGTAATACTTTTATTCAATAAGGATGCATTCAATTGATCAGTTAAGACATTTATGTTTGCTATTTCAAATAAATGTTGTTATTTTGAACTTTCTATTCATAAAAATCCTCAAAATGAATCAATTTCCACAAAAAATATAACGCTGCTGCACAATTGTTTTCAACATTGGTAATAATAATAATACATATTTCTTGAGCAGCAAATCAGCGTATTAGAATGATTTCATGTGACACTGAAGACTGGAGTAATGATGCTGAAAATTCAACCACAGATCACAGGAATTAATTAAATAATTATAAAATATATTAAAATATAAAACATTTATTTTAAATTGTAATATTATTTCACAATATTACTGTTTTGACTGTATTTTTGAGCAAATAAATGCAGCCTTGGTGAGCATAAGTGTGAATTCTGAAAACACACACACACACACACACACACACACAAATCTTAACAACCCCAAATGGTAGTATTTGTACTGGATTTATATGTATTTCAAAACATACAATGATACTACTTAAAAATATGTAGTACACAGTAAATTTTTTGTTAGTGTAGTAGAGTCTCTACAGTAGTTTTCTGTTGTTTATTCCATCAGTTCTGCAAAAATCTTTCACAGTGAGAACTTTATCATAAGTCATGTGCTTTACTGCCTACTAATGGACAGGTGAAGAATTGAAGCTCACACTAAGTCTGAAAATTAAATCGTATTAACGTTTCAATTCCAAACTTGTCATTCTTTCTATTTATGAACACAAAAGGAGAAATGTTTCGTGCAATTAAAATGGAGACTGCATCTTTCAAGCTTCAAAAAGGACACAAGCGATATAAAAGTAGCTCCTATCACTTGTGCACTATATATTCCAAGTCTTTTGAAACCTGTGTTTATGAAACAGACTGAAATTTAAGGTGAAAATTTTAGCATACACACTAAGACATTCGCAAGAGTTACGATGACTGATTCATGAATGAATCATTCTTTTGTGTTGATTTTTTAAATGACTCTTTAGAGTCTGATTTGCACATGATGTTTTACTGTTTAACCTTGTTAAAATTCTCTATAAAATAAGGTGGTCACTGCAACATTGAGCCATTTTTGTTGCTCTTTGTAAGACTATATGGGCCATTGGGGAAAAAAAAAACATCTGTTTTCTGGCTTTTCTGTCTGTCGTTAAAATTATATACTGGACTTTAACCTGCTCCACTCCATCAGAGCCGGTGGAATTGATTATTTTTGTGTGAAGTGACCCAGTACCAGACCAACTAAGCAAGCGAGCTGGAATGTAGGCCAACCTCACAATTATCTGAGAAGTTCAGACTCTCTCCTTGTCTGGCTCTCTCCTCCAAATGTCTTTAAGAGGTGGGATGTTAAAGCCTTAAAGCCAGGAGAGACTCGATTCTGTGAAAATTGTGGGAGAGAGTAGTAGAATGATTTCAAAACACCTGCACTATGAACAGCATCTGAGGCTGCTGTTGAATACCACACTAAATAATGTTGACAGGAAAGTCTATTGGGCAATATGGGGTACACTGAAGTAATAATAATAATATAAAAATATAAAATACTGTATTATTATCATTGTTATTATTTGTGTAGCAATAAACAGAATGCCATAGATATTTTAGTTTGAACACAGAAAATTCCTTTATAATAAATAACCACTGGATGGCAGCAAACGCTAATAAAACGGCTAATATTTTAAAATGTTCTGAATTCCATCAGAATATCTAACAGCTTCAAATCTGCATTTGTTTATGAAATCGGCCACGCTTAATAAGCAGCAGCATTTCATTTTTTACAATTAACAAGAAAAACAGACCGTTGACCTTTGTACTCGCAGCATTAATAATACTTACTAAATTGTTCCAGTGGTTTGCCACATGTGTATTTTATTGTTAAAGGTAAACAAACTCACTGCAACGTTAAGGGTTGACATGTATCAGATGTTACTAGGATCAAAACCAGCTGACTTAAAAAATTTAGAGGTTTATTGTGTATACAAGTGATGCAAGTATTGGAAAGTCCTGCTGAGAAAGAGTTCCCTCACAAAAATTAACCATGGTTTTAACAAAAAAAATTAAATAAATAAAATAAAACATACCATTATAACCACAAATTAGCCATGGTTTTGATTCGATTCATTCCAGTGACTAGAGTCTTTTGATTATGTTCTTCAAAAAAAATCCTTCATAGATTCGTTCAGTGATAGGCCAGCAGGTGGCGGCAAACGATCGTTTTTACGGGTTATGAGGGAATCACTTAATCTTTGAATTGAGTCGTTAAAAAACACTGTTCCTTAACATTTGCATGTCTACAAATCTACAGTTTTTAGATCTATAATATTTCCTCCATTGTATGAACTGCTAATAACTTTATAACACAGCCTATAGGCTACAAGCAAACAATGACACGTCGAACTGAGTGATCAAAACCGTTCACAAAAGAGATTCACTTTGGGGAGGTTTGTTCAAATCACTCAACCTTCGTATTAAACTTTGGCATCTAGCTCGTCCTGCCTTTGTGCTACGAACATTAATGATACTTCAAGATGATGTTGAGGAGATGTTATTAAGGCAAAAAAAAAGATTTACATTGAAAAGGGCATATCTATGGACCAAAATATCATAGAGACTTTGGTTACAACTTAGCTTTAGTTACCACCCAAAACACCCTGTCTATGCTATATGTCTTGTTTTAAAATCAAGCTAATGCAAGGCACAACAAGTACAAACCCTGTGTGTGTGTGTGTGCGTGTGTGTGTGTGTGTGAGTGAGTGAGTGAGTGAGTGAAAGGTAGCTACTTAAAAATCTTGAAGAAAACAGTATCCAAAATTATGCCTGGAAAACAGACAGACTGTAACTTTCTTGTCTTGCCTTCAGTGACATATTTCAGGAAGGTGGTACAGTCAAAGTAAGCAATAAACTTGTATTTTACAGTGTTCCCGAAGACACTGCGCAGAATATTTTAAAGGATTTTCATTCTGTCAGCAAGCTCAAGGCCCCGTTCATGTGAAATGCTATGAATCAGTGAAAAGTTTGCTGATGCGGATAAATAACAGCAATGGTCAATTTAGTCTAGCGAGAAAGGAATGTTTAACAGAGATGGAAGAATGTCTGAAAGATATGCAGCGCTTAAACCACAAATACAATAAAATAACGTTTAGACTCGCTCTTAAGAGCCCAAAAATACCGTATGGCATTTTATTTCTGGCTGGTGGCTCCACAAACATGAGAGGAGTCTCAGATGTGGAATACAGCACTGTTGACGTTGGACGAGCACATTGTCACATTATTAACCATTATCCATCTGGAGGTGGAAAGAGATACGCTTCAGATCTTCCTACAGCCATCCATCGCTCTGAAAAATAAACACAGAGGACGACACATTGACGCACTGAAGCTTTTGTTTCATGGGGAGTCTGCCTGGTATCAATCTGTTGGAGGAAGACAGCGGAAGCGGATGCGGGGTGTTCTGAGCACACGGGACAAAGAGGATGCACATCGCATTGCCTGCTGACCAGATTTCATCAAAGTGAGGGACATGCAGCAGGGCCTTCATGTCACATAAAAGAAATATGCTTCAAACACACGAATCTGAAGCTGGGCCGCAGGCCTCCACGTGGGGTGTGGAAAGAAATGTCAGGTTCAAACGGTGAAGCAGGCGTAGTGCTCCATAAAGGTCTTTATACAATGATTGATCATTTACTGCAGTTGCAGAATGGTATACTTTGATATATAGCATGACAATGCATGATTAAAATATTTATACACTGTGGTATTTACAGGGTACTTCAAAGAATAGTGTTCAAAAGCATGGTATGTGATGCAACTGGAATTTTACAAGCAGATTTGTTGATAAAGGAATAACAATATTAAACAGTGATTGCTTATTGAAGCAATTACAAATCGATTAATAAAAGAAAATACAAATGAGGTCAGTAATTCATGGAAGTAGTCAAGTCTAAAATCATTCTAAGTTTAACATCTACACTGAGCATTTGCATAAGTGCATCTGCAAGATAATCAAAAGATATTTAAAAAGATAGACGTCAAGTGTGAAGTTTTTTTGGTTACTGTGTTTACACAAGGCCTCTGTATGTCCTGCTTCAGTTCTCTAGACGTACACGCACTCAAGTAAATAACACTTTAAGACTTTAAGTAAACCATTATTATTATTTGCACAAAACAAAAAAAAACTATTACCATGATGTTCTTAGAATTAGTAAAATACCATGGCAGTAACACAGTACATGTCCAAAATAACCACTGTAGTACAAGAATGGTATTTGTTTGTAAGGAACAGCCAGAGATAGTTAGAAAAACAAGCCAATTAAATATATCTAAAAATCTGAAATTACATGGAAAAACAGATGCAATTTTCTATATTCAATCCCTGTTTGAGTATTTGCCAGGTTAATTTGGTCAAGGCTGTGTTTTGTGGAAACAAAACGAATGGATATAAAACCCTATGTTTTTTAATGTAGAAATTGCCCATCTGCTGTACCGAGCGTGGCGTCTGTGTGCTTTGGGAAGCAATAAGATGCTATTTTAGTACCAGAATGAGAGATAAGAGTTTTCTGTCTCTCTGCAGAGCAGCTCACAATATGAATGATGTCTGTTCCAGTAATCAACCTCCACAATTGGGTGAAATTAACACAGACCCACCTGATCAGCAGGGAAAGAGAAAGAAACCGCATGAGCCAAGCATGTCGAGAGAGAGAGAGATAGAGAGAGCGAGTTGTAGAACAAATGAGATTATGCAGAATAATCAATGAGACACTGACACTGATCCCAGAGCAGATACACTGGCATGAACAGACTGGCACAACTAGACAGGAAATGGCTGTTGACATCATCAGTGGTGTAGAGGGCACAGATGGGCTCTACCCAGGAGACGAGCAGGTGAGAGGGAGGAAAACATTGGAACAGACCCTAATAGCTGAGAGGAAAACATTTTTAAAAGGTCGATGTGTGTTCTTTCATGGTTTTCAGCAATACAAGAGAAAATAGTGCATAACACTGAAATATTAATCTTGGTTCTCACACTTCTTTAGTGTATTGCACAAATACTGTAAACAAATGTGCAGAAAGGGGTCGTTTTGGTCTTAAATTTCAGTCTCACAGAACTGTTCATAGTAAAGACATTCACAGGACACATAATAATGGCATATTGTAGTGCAAATATCTGCCAGATCTATAGCTCTTTACAAAAGAGTTATGTATTAATTTGTATTATAAAAATGTTACAATTGTCAGGTGACCTGGACAAGTGCCTGTAATAAAATTTTAAGATTGATCGGTAGTGTTTTTCCTCACCAGAAAGAGGCGAGCGAGAAAACCCGGAGTGGAGTGATCACAGAACACTTTGAGCGGGGATCTCTGTCGTTCCGCTCCACTCATTTATAAATTCTGGCCCGGGTTTTTTTTTTAATGTTAATGGCAATGCTAAAGCTTGGGATTGTTTTGGATTTGGAAACAGTTTCGTTGAATGAGAATAAACTAAATGGCAAAATTTACTAAGACCCATTTGTTTAAATTTTTTAACTTCAAAAACCACACTTGATTTAAATAAATTACATTTACATTAAAGGCACAATATGTAATTTTCGCCGCTGGAGGGCGCATATTCAAAATAAACAAAGAAGCAAAGGCGTAGTTTGATGACGCCGTGACTGAGTGTGGAATCATGGGAGTTGTCGTCTTCATCCCCACAGCCGATGCAATCCGACGGGACTCGGGCAGAAATCATGTTCATGGATGAGCTAATGATTTATTAACGTAGTAAAATGAAGCAGGGTGAGGCTGAAAGCCGTCGAAGCGAAACGAGGCCGCTGAACGAGCACGACACACGGCTCGAAAGCAGCAGAGCTTTTATTATGCCAAAGTCGACTGCTTCTGCTCCTTCCGGTCGTGCGTATGTGGGGAAAAAAGCAGCGCTATTTTATAATACTAGATACATTTGAACGTTCTGTTATAATGCTACTCTGTGCAATCGGAAATCGAGGGGTTATGACGTCATTGGCAGGCGACACAATGACACTATGGACACGGTCCGTGTCACTAGTTAAAATTGCTTATTTCTCTGGATTTAAACATTCTTCGAAACATTTGGGATAATGTAAGTACACAAGTCAGCAAAATATATAACACTGTTCTAGTGGTTTTTGGATATTTTAATAAAAAAATCTTACATATTGTGCCTTTAAGTGAGGGTTTCTCACATCCGCCTTCACCTACACGACCTGTCAGAAACGGAGGGTGAGGAAGAAAAAAATCTAACCTGCGTTTATTTATGAAGTAAGGCCACATCTATTCAAGGTGGTATCTGAGGATGATCTCTGAGGTCCATGGTCATCATAGGCTAATTATATGCTTGCAATGTTGTATCTCTCTCTCCGTTTATACCGTTGTAGCATAACTGCACAAAACGCTTCCACTACGAGAGAAAGCGGCAGGATTTGGAGTGCAGTAGCACCGCTTGCGCCCGCCTCGCACCGCCAGCGAAACCCCCCAGTAGCCCCACCGCGTTTTGCCACTAATATTTTTATCTGTTGTGTTCAGAAAAGAACAATTTCTCCTCAAAGCTCATGTTTACAACTTTTAGAAGTGTATATACTGAACATGGCTTCAGAGGTGACAGACTAAAAGCCACAAAGCTTCAAATATATCACACAGTATTTTTTTTTTAAGTTATTGGTTATGTCTGCATGTTGTAATCATATCAAATGCTAGGATATTCAACGTTTTCTACATTAAAAAATTTTACAATTCAATTAACCTGTGTTTATAATATAATTTGTGATGTGCAATTAAGATGCAAAGCACTTGGGTATCAGTGTGTGAGTGTGTGTGTGTGTGTGTGTGAACAAAATGACACAGATATTTTCAAAATCTTTTGATCTATATAATTGACACAAGGGTTTCTCCTCTTTTTTTTAAAGAACATACACCAACAATGGACAGTATATAATTTCCTCAGTCTCTTCAAAATGTTCTACTTTCAACCTTAAACACAAACAACCTTAAAAAAAAAAAAAAAGTATATACCAGAATGCATTTTCATTTTTTTCATCTCAGCACATTTTGATGATATCAGCCACATTCATCAGTAAAGAGCGACCACCGTTACACCATTGAACCTAGAGGTGGGACGGTTTACCTGACCTGGGGTCAGACTACCAACTGTCAATAATTCAACAAACGTGCTAAAGACAGTTAAGACTGATTTCAGGTCAGATCACTCTACAGATGGTTAGTGAATTGTGCCGCGGGTCCATTTCTCCAACCACATCTGATCCAATCGATCAACAAACCATCCATAACACTGCCGTGGGATGTTTCTCTGTTATCGACCCCGGATCATGTGCTGTAGTCATGCGGCCGTGGCCGCGTGCGTCATGCAAAGTGCAGCATTTCTAAACTGGAAGGGAGGGGGTGTTATTCTCCATCTCATTGACCCGGTCAGATCTGTACACTACTTCATAGTGACCGAAACTGAAGCACTTTCTCTGCAGAGCCAGTGGCAACCTTAATCATCATTAAGGACAATTACATCACTTCCTGTAACCTTTACAAACGCAAAGTTCATAAAAATTACGCTCTTCTCAGGTTTGGTCAAAACGTGTCATTCTCTCTCCGGCCTGAAACTCTATGCAAGTATGAGAACACAAATGCTTCTAGCTATGCTTGATTTTACATTGCGTTTATCCGTCCACCTATTCTCCAAACCACTTACCCTCTGTAGGGTCACGGGAAAGCTGGAAATTAGCTTCAATGTATATTATAATGTAACATAAGTACAAAAGGTGCACTGTGGGTATTAAGCAACTTTCAGCAAAATTTGACCTACTATCATGGTGGAGCCACAGTGAATTTAGCTTAGCAAGCTAGTTCAATTAGTCCAACAGTCAACATTTTTATAACTATAGCAACCTGAACACATCCAGCAAGCATTTGACAGTAACCCTATCGCCCCCTTGAGTACTAAGGTGTGCTATTGCTACATTAACGCAAAAACACACATTAGTATGCATGCTTACGTTATTTCAACCAACCATCTATTCTCCAAACCACTTATTCTCTGTAGAGTTGCAGGGATGCTGGAAATTAGCCTAACGTGTTTCATAACACAAGTGCGAAAGGTGCACTATTGTGGGCATTAGCCCACTTTAGCAAACTTTTTACCTACAATCACGACGGAGCAACAGTTTGAAGTGAATTTAGCTTAGCAAGCTAGTTCAGGTTAGTCCAGCATTCAACATGTTTATAGCTATAGCAACCTGAACAACAATGACATTCAATTCAATAACACAAACATTTGATAATAACTCTATCGCCCCCTTCAGTACTAAGTTGTGCTACTGTTACATTAACGCAAAAATGCATATTAGTATGCATGCTTACGTCATTTCAAACATCCATCTATTCTCCAAACCACTTTTTCCTCTGTAAGGTGATGGGGATGCTGGAAATTAGACTGTGTATTTCATAATGTAACATAAGTATGGGAGGCATGCATGCTATTTAGCTTAGCAAGCTAGTTCAAGTTAGTCCAACAGTCAACATATTTATAGATATAGTTACCAACAACAACAACAACTGATTCAATAACGCAAACATTTGATGGTAACTCCATTGCCCCCTTGAGTATTAAGGTGTGCTTTCGCTACATTGACGCAAAAATATTAGTATACATGCTTATGTGTTATGTTATTTGCATTTACATACTTGCATAGAGTATGATTGATACCTACAATTGACACACTTTCATTGGTAAAATGTTATGCAAACATTAGCTCAATGTTGCCCGATACTGTTTTCACCAACACTCTATGCGTACCATCCAACTTGTCTGCTAACGAAGGGCAGGGTGCAGGGCTGAGAAAAATTTTAGACACACATCTGTGACTCACTGAACTAATCTGATCTGACGTGGATGCAGCATGTATTGAGTACACGTGTATATTTGTATAGTGAGTACTTACAAAGCAACGCTTTCTCTGAAGTGCACTCACACATAACACACACATCTCTGTGAGGTTTGAATCAATATCCAATTAACAATGTCCAGAAATCCCTCCACATCCCTCTGGTTTCGAGTCTTTCATTCTCCGGCTTGTCTTTTCCCGCATGTAAAATCCCTTTCTGATATGATGGTCATTGTATATCTGTCCCATGGATTAGAGTGCATCATAAAACACGCCTGTCTCTTTCTCATTGCTGGTGCATTAACGTTTCATCCCAAATGTTGCTCTAGTGCTGTTGAGGGTCCTCATGGATATACTGAAAATGTGACTGTGGTTAGTACACGTTTATTTACATCCAGAGTAAATACATGTTGCATTTTCTTTAAAATGGCCCCTGAAACCCATTTGCAAAGCGGAGTGCAGAAACTAGTACAATAAATGGGAGAGAGAGACAGCTGGTCTTCATGAAACAAGACTCAGTAAAGCTTGTTTTTATGATTAGAAAAGCCTTAAAACAAAGATAAGAAGAACACACGGTTCTTTTAGATGTTTTGTTCACTTTGATCGAGTGCTGAAGGACATTCTCAAGCTTGAGGGGTCAGAGACGACTTAAAGCTATGGATCTTAATTAATAAATAAATATAATCTAAAATGATTTTTGAATAAGGAAAAACCAGCATTTTGTTTGTTGGGGTGGATTTTCATAGCTATTGTTACAGATTGGCGCATTCTCAGAGAACTTTTTCACCACAGACATAAAGACAAGCAAAAGACCAGCTCTAGGGGTGTCATATATCAAATAAGATACAAAAAAGTACACAGATCTATGAATATTCCATGGTGTTCTTATTCAACACAAAAAAAAGTGATTGCCAGTTTCTGTTGATGTTTGCATGTTTGTTTTGGCAATGTGACTAACCCCGCCCCTCCACAATCCAACCCAGTCCTGTACTCAGTAGTCCCAGTTGGTGGAATTGCCTGTCAATTATCGCCTGAGCAAGACTGTGACCAGTGAGAGAAGGCAGAGGCTGACGCAAGGAAGGTTCTGGCTGCTTCTTCCTTTCACCACCTTCTTGTTCTCTGACGGATAGCCGTATACATTGGGTTTGTCCGTGTTTGGGGCCGATAAACGTGTATCACGAGAACACTGATCGTCGGCACACATTCCACTTCCTGAACCGCTGATATCATCACCTAAAGATGAGAACACAACGGGGAGATTCATGAGCTGAAGTGAGACAGAGTTCAGGAACGTTCCACAGCAATGATGAAGCCACATACCAGGATCGAAGAGTAACTCATTTAAAATAGCTGCACTTCTAACTTAACTTAAGTTTTTGTAGCCTGACAGTAGATGTTTTTAAATTAGTTTTGAATCTGACTCATTTTAGTAAGTTAAACTACAATTTAACAGCAACAGTTAGCTGATGTTTTGAATGTACAGTCATTTAACTTGTTGTTTCTCAAACTGGGGATTCTGGAAAATTCTTGAATTGTGAACAAACTATTTACAGAAACTAATGGCCGTTGTTATAGAGCCAAATCAGCAATGATGGATCACTATTAAACTGTTGACTTGATGTCACTGACTTTAAGAATAAATCATTTACTATTTTCCATAGTGAAATCCACAGCAACCTTCTTATACACTGCCATTCAAACGTTTGGGTTCAGTAAGATTTTTAAAAGTGTTCCAAATTTTAAATTATTGATTTGATCAAAAATACAGTAAAAAAATATAGCTGCAAGCAGTGATTATCGGGATTCAAGCGCTTTAAGGCATTTAAGTACAAATAAAAAAAACACATTACATATTATTTAGCAAGTCTGACTGTAACCACCTATATCAATGATTAAATAAAGCTATTTTGGCAAATCCAGGTAATGTACCATAGAAAAATATGATTTCTAACATTTATGAGTGTTATAGAGTTTTGAATTTTCATTTAGGATTTATAGGCTTTGGGGTATATTTGGCCACACTTCTTTTAAAAATGACCCAGTTATAACTAACCAAAGTCTAAAGTTTAACTTTTTTTTTTTTGATAGTTATTGACCTACAGGGTCCAGAGAATTGTACTGCCACATGTGCTCACCCAGTTTTGTGAAGTTTTGAGTTTTCATTTAGGATTTATAGGCTTTGGGGTATATTTGGCCATACCCATTTTCTAAATGACCCTGTTATAGCTATCTAAAGGGGAAAGTTCAACTTTTTTTTTATAATTATTGACCCAGAGAATTATAAGTTTTTTGAGTGTAAAACCTAGAAATAGCTCGCAAAAGTAGTTATTTTTATTTTTTTTAAATAATGTCAAATATTTAAAGAACAATTTGATTAACAGCAGTGGTCCTAGAGGCAAAGTTGTTTGATCTTTTTGTCCACAACCCAGGCAATCCGGGCATGAGCCAAGGATTCCAACGATATAAGACACTTGAGCCTGAGACTAACGGCTTAGGAGTTATGAGCGATTTCGTACTCTTGATCGCTGTAGCGCCCCCGTCAGGCCGATTGGGGTGAGCCTTGGTGATGTTGTAGACGGTGTGAGTACTACCATTCCTCCAAGTTTCAAGTCTCTACGACTTACGGTTTGGTCTGCCTGATCAGTTTTTACGTGGAGATTGCTGATCCTTGGCCATTGTAACAATTACAACAGGGTTTCAGAGCTACGCGCTTGAACCCCTAACTAATATTTTGAAATATAATGAATTTAAATATATTTTAAATGTCTTTATTGATGTCATGGCCAAAGCTGAATTGCCAGTAGTCATTACTTCAGTAGTCTTCAGTGTCACATGATCCTTCAGAAATCATTCTAATATGCTGATTTGCTGCTCAAGAGACATTTATTATTATCAATGTTGAAAAAAAAAAGTGCTGCTTAATATTTCTGTGGAAACTGTAATACATTTTTTTTTTCAGGATTCCTTGAAAGTTCAAAAGTGCCTTTATTTCATAACTGGAACATTATAAATGTCTATACTGTTACTTGCTGAATAAAAGTATTAATTTCTTCCCGAAAGACTCCAAGTGTATGTGTATACTCACTGGTGTCCTGGAAGTCCACATCATTTCCATTGATGGCGTACTTCAGTCGGTTGATCATTATCTTAAGCTGCATGATCTGTTTGCGTACAGTCATGTCTGGTTTGGTAATGTCAATCTCCACCTCAGGATTATTGATCTGACTGGCCAATCCGTTTCCCATCACGTCTGGCAGATACCTGACAGAACACAACACAACAAGAAAGATGAATGTGATGTGTTTGAGAGGCAGACAGACAGTAAAAAAAACAAAGATCTGAGTACACATTTTGTGATTGATAAGTGACATATGTGCTCCCCAGCTTTTGAAAAGCTACAGATTTTGTACTATAAAATTGCTATAAAATAATCATGTAGTCACTGTACATGAATGAGGCTGAATGAGCTGTTTATGTGCATTTACCTATCCACATTCATTCCGTTCCAACATCTGTCTGTTTCACTCGGTCCAGACTCGCGATCCACACACAGTTTTCTGGGCAAATGGACCCAGTACTGCATCATATCCCTCAACATTCTGGACACATCGGATAACTGAGAGAAAGAAAATGGGATGGAAAATGTGATCTCACAAACAGGGTCATAGACAGCAACGAAAAAATATTTATAATTACAAATAATAAAATAAATAACACTTGAGCTGTTGTTTATGCATTTACAAAATGTTCCTACTCAGCATATGGTGACATTTATCATTTTGCATATTATTGAGCCTGTGCAGTTCACAGTAATATTAACCCTATAAAGCCTCTTGTGTCATATTTGATATGCAAATGTTTAAGTCCTATAAATTATCAAAAGTTTGCTGAAAAACCTGTTGTACACAATCTACTACATGCATTCTGTGGTCTGATTGATTGTTTATTCATTTTAGCACGTAAAAGGCCTTTTAGTATCATTTTAAAAACATCTTTCTTCAGGTCATGGTTCACGTGTCTTTTTGAAGTGAAATCTATTACATATTAAAATGTAAGTATCAAATATCATACATCAGGCTATTGAAGAATGTTTATTTGTCCATCTCTCAATCATCACTGTATGGCATAGCATTATATGTTTTTCCCTCCACAATAAAATCTACAATTTTACAACTAAGCATTTAAATATAATTTTACTAAGACGTAATATTGGGAGATATAGAGTGACGACTGATATTTATATACTGTTATAAAAAATCTCATTGATTTACTTTACAAACTATTAGAAATTAATTTTACTTTTCGGCCATATAAATATTAGCAACCGCACCAAATTGCATATTTTGCTTTGTTTGAGCAGCTGCATACATTTTGTTTTTTTAGAAATAAATATTTTTTTCCCCCTCCTCAAGTATGAGCTTTATTTTCTTCTATATCATACTAAATGAGCCATAAAAGCCTTATTTATCAAATATGATACTCATCAAAATCATCAACCTTTAATGGGTTAATAAACATCAGTGTTCATCAGTTTTGTACATTTGTTACTGTGCTGGGTTGCCACTTGATGTCCGATGTAAAGCAGGGTCCTGAAGCAAAAACTACTACTGCACACCATGCAAACACTCTCACCAGTTTCTCCAGCTGGGCTCCTGGGGTGCCGCTCACTTCTTCTGCTGTGTTTGTCCCTCGCTTGATCTGGTCCTCAGAATTGGAGCTCTGAACAGGAGAACCACATGCCTGAAACACCTGAAGAACAGGAAAGGGTTCTGGTTAACTCTAGCTCAAGATTCCATAGGCAGGAGTTTAATAAAGTTTTAGGATCATAATTGTTGAGGACATGGGATATATTTATGATTTAATATAATAAAAGTTAAGTCTTTTCAGACAGGTTTATAGTGTAGCACTGACCTTATTGTTGAACGTGTTGAGGTTGTCTTGCATGTAGAGAATAGCTTCAGCAATGCGTTTTGGCAGAGACAGAACCACCGAATCCACACTGTAAGGCCGGCTCAGTTTGTCAACTACTTCCAGCATAGCATCTACACATAAACACAAAGTCTTTATATCATGTTGATATGTTGTCAGAGGACGTCCATCTCATGTGTGACAATCTGACATGTCCTTTACAATACATTTGAATTCTAATAGAGTACAAAAGTGCCATTGTGTTGGTTCTGGAAGTATTTTTTCCATTCATTTTTCCCATGGAGATTTTTACAAAGTCTTGGTTAAAGCATTTAAGCCATCAACCAGACCAACCAGCTATGAGGTAAATCACAACATTTAAAATTGGGTTTAAAGCAAAGTATTTGAAAATAAGAAAATAACTACAATCCCATGAAACATTTTGAATGGCATTACTGAATAAAACATAAAATTATTCAATTTAAATTTGTACATACCATACATATTTATATTTGCATATACCATCATTTAACAACCTCATAGCTCACAACAGGTCTGTCTTTAAACGTTTATATGTTATCACTAAAAATCAATTTCCGAATGTAGAAAGTGACTTGAAATTTTTACTTCCAGGACCTGACTGTTGCTCTATTAAGGCTCCTTCTTGGTCCCGCCTACCTGCCAAGTTCCTCCACTCAGAGTCTAGATCCGCTTGATTGGCGAGGCAGCCCTTCATGACATTCCTACAGTAGTTTGAGCAGGGTTTGGCAAAAGCCACGCCGCTACAGTGAGGACAGTATGACATCTTCATGATGGCGTGCACACATTCAGTGCTCATATACACCTGTGAGAGAGAAACAAAGAATTTAGAGAACAGCTGAGGCATAATTATACTGACTCACAGAGGCCTCATGCCCATTCAAAGTGAGGGGGCACGTGCCCCCAGGGCCGCATTAACCATTGGGTGAGGCGGGGCTGAAGCCCCGGGGCCCGGACAAGGAGGGGGCCCGTGATTGGCTGTGGAGTAGATTGACTGGTCATCGCGGTAGCGCCGATTGCCAAAGCCCCGCCCCTCACATTAGCGCTATTATTTAGTGGAGCTTTTCCATATATTCCATGCATTACCTTTAGAGATTAATACGTCACGTTTGAATTTGGTTTACCAATCAAATGCATTTATTCTTTATTTTACTTTTGAACGACCCGTGCTGCACCACGTATCAATCAGGTGATCACTGCAATGTCCGCATTCACCTCTCTTAACTTCGTTCTGGCATAATCTGGAAATGGTCATGCAAAGAACAATCTTCGATAAGTAAAAATGTACACTATTCTAAAAAGAAAGTGAGAGATGGGCTATTCTAAAAAAAATGAGGAGAGAGGGGAAAACATGAGTTGGTCCGTAAAATCCCCAGCTATCAGGTTATTTTACTAAAGCTGATGATGGAGTAGTTGTGAAACAGCAAGTGGACCGGGCACATGGAGCAGATAAAAAAGGTCTTAATGCGGCCCTGCGTGCCCCCTCAGATTTTTGAGCCAAGTGAATTTTGAATGCAGCTCCCAAAAGACAAAAACAGCCGATTCATATTTTCTATATTTAATACAATCACACCGGCGTGATTAGAATGTTCAGTGCGTCATATCATCAGCTGCTAAATTCAAATCTGGTGCTAAGCCAGAGATAGACGAGTTTATACAGCACTGCGCATTAACCAATCACACAAGATGCTGTTGAGCTTATGAATGCAATGACCAATCAGAGGTGTTCAGATGACTCATCGCTAAAATGCCGGTGTTTTCTTCACTCGCTCGCTGACTGAATACCTCTTTCTGGCGAATTCTCTCGTCAGAAACAACAAAGTGCAAATGTGTGTACGACTCTGTATTTCACAGTGTAAACAGCTTCAGTGCTTTTAATAGGAGTTTTTGAGAGTGCTTGAACTAGACTGTCAGTGAAAATGTTCTTTGATGATAATGTAAATGTTCTTTGCTCTCTTTGTACAATGAAAGTGTTATGATTAGTAGCCTAACTTGCAATGATTTTATTCACATTAGCTTTCAATGTTAAATTCACATTAAATATAAACTCAGTCGTATTAAAAATATGTAATGGCATGACACCCATATCTGTTAAGTAAACAGACAGGTTTTTATGCATAGTTAATAGATTACATTATTAGGTTACTTTGACCATCACGGATAAGATACAATTATCTGTTAGAGGAGCCGTCCTGAGGTCGATTACAGTCCATCTCGGGGTGAGTTTCGGCACGCGGACCTCGATGACCTTCATTTTGGTCAGTCTGTAAGTTCGCAAACCTGTTTCATAAGCATTTTAGGGGCCAAATTTGACCCTTAAGGCCCACAGCAGTCAGTTTCTTGGAACAAAAAACAATCATAATTTAGTTTTCAGGATCATTTCGGACCCTTAAAATGCTGTTTTTGCTACTGCAAGACTTTCAGACTTGTTCTGGATGGACTGTGGAGGAAGTCTGAACTCAGAATTGCTATAATAGTGTAAAGCTCTGACACTCTTTCACCTAAATTCTCCCGCTCGAGAACACTCAACCTTCATCCTTCATTGGTTTACAAGGCTGTTTGGTTCAGTTCAGTGCCTGAGGGAGCAGCTCAAATCACCATCACCATCATCATCCCAGCTGAAGAAACACATTCATCATGAGGAGTGTTTCTGTGGGCTCGCCCCCCAACTCGTGCCCCCTCAAAAATAATGAGTGCCCTGCTGACTCATGTAACCAAAGAAAATGCCCTGTGAATTGTTTTGTAATAAAATGTGATAATTATATCCTGCAAACAAGTCTTTGTCAGTTGCTACAGTTTCCCATGAGGTGCAAAGATGTACGATGGTACATTTTGGTACGATTATTGCATAATACCCATGATGCTTTTCTACACACACTCTCTGAGAGTAACTCCCATGAGGTCAGAGACATCTTTCACAATATTCCCTCTTTATCAGAAACCTCCACCCCTCTGATGTCAAAGTATGGGATTCATTTAGGGCCCCTTAGGGAAAAGTAATGCAGTTCGGATAGGAAAGAAAAACTTGACATTTGCTTGTATGTTTAAATGAATCTAATTTCACGGATTTTGGAAGCAATTCTAGTCTTTATTTAGGTGTAAATAAAAATGCTGTCAGCATGACATTTGATTTATGTAAATGTACCTGTTTTCTTTCTGTCCTAACTGCATTGGGCTGCATGAAACATTCAGTCAGAACTGTGACAAGCAACTTTGACACAGTTTCACAAAAATGAATGTCCGTAGCTGTATATTGCAATGATTTGTGTGAAGTAACCGGTTCTTAACGTTCTTCAATCAAAACCTTTAATGCAATCAGATGATGAAACATTTGCAATCACATGCATTCCTTTGTTATCGAGTAGGAGTCGTTCAGAAAGCGAAGCAATCTTGTGGACTTTTAGTGTTGGGTCCTTTTGGCACATAAACGAGCTGTGTGAATACATTTGCATTTCATTATAAATTCCACTTTTAAATTCAAATAGAATCAGACAAGTAACCCCAGATGACATCAGTGCAGTTAATGCTGAGCTACAGTTCTGTCATATGCGTTCAGCTGGATAAAAGCAAACTCCACTGCCTATTATTAATCCTAGATGAAAACTAAAAAAGTTTGAATTCTGGACAAGGATGAATCAACATATATTGCTCAAATTTTCGTCATGATACTGTGGGAAAGCTGTAAAACGGATGTCTCCAGAAAAAAATGTCAGAACAAAGATCTAATGTCCAATGTAGGACATGACTCTAAAAAAAGTGTTTTTTTTACATTTATTTTTATATAGATGTGCAGATGACATTTAGAAGTTCAGTTCACTTCTTATTACAATCACAATAGTCTGCAGGTTACATCATTACGCCAGTAGGAGGGGACAAATGACTGTCTTTAGGTCACTGAATCACTCAACCGATTCGTTGAACTCTTTATGAGTAAGTCTCTGAATCATTCACTCAAACGATTCATTCAAAAACATGGATTGCGGAACAAAACACCAGACTGTCTTTATAAGCGAGTAATTGAATCATTCACTCAAACAATTTGTTCAAACATACTGATTTATTCAGAAACAAACCATTGACTCTTTATGAGTAAGTCATTAAATCATTCACTCAAACGATTTGCTCAAGAACACAGATTTATTGCGGAACAAAACACCAGACTATCTTTATAAGCAAGTAATTGAATCAACGATTTGTTCCCAAACCCTGATTCATTCAGAAACAAACCACTGAATGTCTTTATGAGAGAGTCGCTGAATCATTCATTCAAACAATTCACCCAAGAACACAGATTTTATTGCGGAACAAAACACCAGACTGTCTTTATAATTGAGTCATTGAATCATTCACTCAAACGATTTGTTAAAAAAACACGGATTCATTCAGGAAACAAAATGCCTCAACCTGTTTGTGTTTCTAGGAGTCAACAATTAATTCTGATGTGGCTTTATTGACGGAATGTAAACGTAGCATTGTGTCACTTAGTATTATCTTCTTGTTTATTGAACTAAAAGCAACAGCAGTCTTTCTTTCTTCTTTCTTGACGTATATAATGACAGCTATGACATAAAATGTGACTGAAAGGCACCACATGACATGGCTAGCAGATTCACGTCACTAGATATTAATATGCACATATAATTCACTTTAAAGTGAAAATAAGTAGCATCAAGAGAGAAAGACATTTTTATCACACGCTGAGACAAATAACTGAACTGGACCGAGGTAAAAAGACTTGCATCAGACTCCTACACACACACACCACCCTTCAGGGAGACCTGGCAGTGCTTGTTACCCGAAGGATGACTCAAGCACACGCTCTTTAATGAGGAGAGAAGAGAAGAAGGAGAGAGAAACAGATGAGAGAGATACAGAGAATAGACAAATGGAGTGAATGAGAGAAGAAGGATGTGTGAAGATGCGCAGGAAGCTCTGGGGAGGAGGGAAAGTGAGGAGAGAAGAAGAGAGAGAGTGTGAGAGAGGGAAGCAGAGAGATAGAATAAGTTGAGGGAGGATAATATGGCACATCAAAGCATCTGAGTATCTGTGATTCATCAGATCAGAGCAGGATAGAGAGAGTTTTGCTGCCCAGGGTACGGCTCAGTTCTGTCACCGGACCCACGTTTGGGAGCCTCTTGGACTTCAGTTCTGGAATGCCAGGCTGGACGTTCAGCAATCTTGAGATATTAATATTTATGAATCAATTGATTTAACCAATCTACAAATTCACCATTCACTCACTGAAATGGTCTGGGCGTTTCATAATGAGCTTGATATAAGCGCTTACCAAATTTTGCTAATTAAAAATAATATTTATATTAATATAATGGCTGATGTAAAACAAGGGGGAGCTGCTTAAGACTAATGAACTATATTATATGCTTAAGGCACACATATGAAATATTTATCTTACAGCATCACTGTCTGTATGGGTTATGTAACTCCACAGGTGCTATAATGTAGGCAATGAGTCATATCTAATTAATATTTGTCAGTATAACCTATAATTGTTGATATGTCAAAATAATGAAGATGCAAATGTAAATTTGGGAGGAGTTTGTTGATTTAATCCTGCCATATTTCATGTTTCATATTTTACTGTTATTTTTCATATATCATATTTCAAGGATATATAAGCATCTGCTTACCTCTGGTGACATTTCTTTCTGTATTTTTATATTCTAGCAAAAAAAAAAAAATCTGTTACATTTTTTGCTTTACTTTAATGGGAGATCTACAGTAAGTGCTTGATCTGAGTCCCATGTTTAATATGTTTATTTAATGTGCCAGTAAAGTGCTGTAGGCAACAACGTGACCTTATGTGACATTAATCTCAATTTGACTGAATTGGAACACATGAGAATAACCGAGTTGTTTGTGGAACTGTTTGAAGGAACCAAATTTGCAGAAATGAGTCATAGTTTCCGAACTCTAGTAGAACCTGCGCCTAGAGATTCTAAACATTGTAGGTTTAAGATCTGAAACTTGCAGAAAGACTGAGTTTCCTATTGCCGTGATTAAAAAAGAAACAGCAGATGGAGGAAAGAACAGTAAAAAAAAGAGTGTGAGATGAACTCATCCTTCATGTACAGATAAATTTGAGTTAAATATCTATGTTTATCAAAACCAAGCACTCACAGAATTTCTAGCCCTGTATTTTACTTGCCATCCAGCCTTTGCATCCTAATGAGGACTCTACTGCACATATGCCAGAACATATTTGGCACCAAAATCCCAAAACAATGGACTTAATAGAATTAGCGGTTTAGCTAATGCTATGATAGCTAGAGGTTAATGTCAGCAACGGTGTCTAATGTAATCATTTTATCTGTTGCCATCATATCGCCTCATGTTATTAATTTCAACTCCGAATCAGAGACCCTGGGGAGCAGATTACACGTATCCCTGATTCCTGATGATTAGAAGGAACTGCTGGGATACGTGTCAGGAAAACATACCAAACAGACCATAGCAAATCTGATCAAAAGCTTTGGAGTAACCGAACAGGATACAAGTGCAAAATTAACTGAAAACACTTGTGGGAGATTTTTCTTGGACAGAAATTAAACATTCTTGGACTAAACCTCCCAAACCAAAAGTAGTTCAAAGAAGGCCAGACTAAATTAGACTTAATTAAGCTTAAATAGGCTACTGTCGACTCTGTTTATCTAAAGTGGTTTAGGAAGTATGTTGTTTGCATGGAAAAAAACCTTTAAATCAAGCTGAGTTTATTCCCCTGGGTGGCAAATGTTGTTAACAACTGTTTATTATGAGATACAAAGTTGTCTTCCTCAAGGGGGCTTTAGTAATATTGAGTCATTTGACTTTTCCTCTCACCAAGGCTGCATTTATTTGACCAAATACAGTAAAAAACAGTAATATTTTGAAATATTATTATTATTATTTTAAATAACTGTTTTCTCTATTCATATTTTGAATTTTCAGTATTCAGTACTTCAGTCTTCAGTGTCAAATAATTTTAATATGCTGACATATGTGACCCTGGACCACAAAACCAGTCTTAAGTCGCTGGGGTATATTTTTAGCAATAGCCAAAAAAAACATTGTATGGGTCAAAATTATCGATTTTTCTTTTATGCCAAAAATCATTAGGATATTAAGTAAAGATCATGCTCCATGAAGATATTTTGTAAATTTCCTACTGTAAATATATCAAAACTTAATTTTTGATTAGTAATATGCATTGCTAAGAACTTCATTTGGACAAACTTCATCTCGGCCAAATATTGTCCTATCCTAACAAACCATACATCGACGGACAAAGCTTATTTATTCAGCTTTCAGATGATGTATAAATCTCAATTTCGAGAAATTGAACCTTATGACTGGTTTTGTGGTCCAGGGTAACATATGTCACATTACAAAAGTAAAATGGGTTGTAAATGGGGTTTCACATTCACTTTATACATTAGATCACCACCTTGTCTGTTTCACAAAATTTAGTCAACAGCAATAAAGTATCTCTCTAGGTGTGCAATCAAATCATATGAAGTTGAAGTGCCACTGAACTATTTCAGAACACTGGGTGACAATTTCAGAGAAGATAACTTGCTCTCTTAAGAGTTCAGACTATGGTTAAAAATATCACCAGAGCTTATTGCTCTCATTACACTTTGTGTGAACAATCCATAATTATATTCTGCTTTGGGTAAATTAGTAAAACCCACATGAAGCAGATTCAGAGAATCACACATTAGAAATAAAGAGGAATTTTAGGTTTTCAGACTGCTAATAACACTGAAAAAAAAAATCATTATTTTAGTCTTGGTCTCCAAAAATATCTAAACATCCTTATAACAAGCTAAATTTAGTTGAGCAGCAAAACTGTGTAAGATAATACTACTTGTTTGTATTTTGTGGGATCCAAAAGCCTGAGGTCACAATGAAAATTGTTGTCGTTTTTTCTTTCTTTCCATTTAAACCAGGAAATAAATTGAGGTATATACATATGAAAATTATATTGTGAAATGTTATTACAATTTAAAAACCAGTTGTCTATTTAATATATTTAAAATGTAATATATTCCTATGATGCAAAGCTGAATTTTCAGCATCATTACTCCAGTCCTCAGTGTCACATGATCCTTCAGAAATCATTCTAATATGCTGATTTGCTGCTCAAGAAACATTTATTATTATTATCAACATTGAAAACAGTTGTGCTGCTCAATATTTTTGTGAAAACCTAATAGAAAGTTCAAAAGAACAGCATTTATTTTAAATAGAAATGTTTTGTAACATTATAAATCTCTTTACTGTCACCTTTGATGAATTTAATGGGCCCTTGCTGAATAAAAATTATGCATTTCCTTACAATAAAAAAACTGACCCCAAACTTGTGAATACTATTCTCTGAAGTAATGATGCTTAAATGCTTTTTTTGTAGTGAAATTAGCAATGTTAACACACACATCACAACTGACATTGTCTGAGCCATTCTCTCATTACTTTCTGCATTCAATGGACCCTAAAAGCCAAAACAATTGCGTCATAATGCCTTGTTTCCACATTCCAAGCTGTGATGGATCTGTGTTCAAAAGCAGAAGGCCTGGTCCTGTGAGGTCCGCTGCGTTCGTCTGCTAGTGTCACGATCACCAACTGGAGTGCCTGTGAGCTCCACCATGGGGTACTTCTTACTACTACTTTGCCATTCCATCACAAACTACATTTCCCATAAACCTTTGCCTGGACTCATTGTTTTGATTACTCCCACCTGTGTGTCATTAGCTTGTTAAGGTCTGTGCTTCAGTTGTTGTTTGTCGGTCATTGTTCCTGTATACGTGTTCCCAGTTGATGCTCTCTTGCTTTCTCTATGTGGATTATGTTCCTGATTCCCCTATGTGGATTGCACCCTGGTTCTTGGCTTGGATTATCTGTATTTGTGTTTTAATAAACTTTTGTGCTTGCACTCGGATTCTCGCTCCTCCTTGTCCTGGCTCACACATAACAGCTCTTTAGCCAAGGCTCATCTTATCCAACAAAAGCCCTACTACAGCAGCATAATCCATTCAACAGACATTTGCTAATTATTGCTGTTTGATTACCATATGCAAATGATTTAGTACTTCATATCAACATAAGATGGCATTCACAAATTACCAAATAAGCCATAGTACTACCACGTTTTTTCAAACATGAACCATGGGAGGAACATGGTTTTCTTGGAAACAGAACGGAGTACTATTCTAATACCATGTAATACGTTCATTTAGTACCATGGTATATTTCAAATGACCATGGTATTGACATCTGATACCATCCCTATGCCATTATACCACCACCCTGCATTTTTTTTTTGCAAGGGTAAACATTGTACTGTAATGCACTTCCAAGAATACCATGGTATTACCACCAAAAATACATTTACAGGATTTTTAACGTAATACCATGGTATTTTAAAAAAAGAGTTTCCACTTTTGCTTGATTTATTCATTCATTAACATATGCTTAAAGTTCTTGCCAATGTCTTCCCGTCCGTCATCTGATTTATAAGGCTCTACTTGTTCTTCTGTCCTTAAATGGCAAGTCTGATGAGGGATGTGTGTATTTGGTTGGGGTCACAGTGCAATCTAGATGTGCTCTCTTTACAGACGATCTTCTCTTTAGTAATTAGAAAGAAATATGAGAAAGATGTGAGGCGACTGGCCTACTTCTGAAGTCACAGGGAGCACACGTCGTCCTTAATAAAAATGGATAAAATGCAGGAACGACTAGAGAGGAAAGAAGGGAAGACCAGCTGTGCTTCTCTTTTATTCTTTCATTTCCTTCTTTTATTTGGGGCTAATACTCGCTAATACTCATAATACTTGTTCTTTTGCTTTCTTTCCTCTAAAATTCTTTCTTCCTTTTTGATCTTTGTGTAGTCAACCTGAATGACCCCAAACAAGTTACAAGTTATGCATTTGGTGGTATAAAGATAATTTCAGTAGCCTAACAAAAGCTGTTATATTTTACATGGAGTAGGTCGCCTCTTTGCGGCAGACATTTTTAGATCAATTGACCACCAAAAATGAAAATTCTCTCATCATTTACTCACCCTCAAGTTGTTCCAAATCGTCATGAGTTTATATCTTCTGTTGAACATAAAAAAAGATATTTTGAAGAATGTGGGTAACAAAACAGTTGCTGGTCCCCACTGATTTCCATAAGTTTGTAAAAAAAATAAAAATACTACTGAAGTCAGAAACTAAAACTATTACAAACATTATTGTTAACTGAAATTAGTTGAAATGAAATAATATATAAATATTAGATGTAAAATTTAAACTAAAGTAAAATTTGCCTTGGCAAAAAATAACTTGACAAAAACTGAAACTAAACTAAAAAATAAAAATGAAACCTAAATAGTAATATAAATATAACAAAAACTAATAAAAATGACAAAAGCACATAACAAAATACTAAAATTTTAATGAAAACTGAAAATCTAAAAATAAAAGCTAATTAAAATTATTAATAAAAACTATAATAGTACATAAATAACACTAAAAAACTGATTCAAAGCTTCACACTCGTTTTGCTGTACTGTTTTTAGTCCTTTCAAAGTTCATGTAATCTTAAAAACAGTTTTTGGTGAAGCAAACTCCATCCACAGGAATTATTATGTCAGTAACCAGACAATCATTCACCTAATAAAAGTACTCCCACCTCAAAACACATAATTTAGATTTTATTTCACTTCTATTGTAAGTGTGTTACTATAACCATGATTGTTGCTTAAAAAAAACACTGAGGGATGAGTCTAAATTCATTTCTATGGTAATCGACATTATGCCACAATTGCTGTTGATGCAGCTTAACTTGCTTTGAACCCGGAACAATCCATTAAAGGAATTGGTGAACATGATGAATGAATAAATGATGAGTTCAGAACAGAACTGAATGAAAGACTGATTATTTAACAGAAAGAGGATGGAAGAATATATAAGAGAAAAACAACACTACTAGAGCTCAACTTTCTATTATAAAATAGAGTGACCTTTTTCCCAGACACGTCCTGGCCAGGATTTCTTTATTGCCTAAAATATCCAGGTTTTTGCTTCGTTTTCTTGTTTTCATAATTGCTGAAGGTAATGATCGAAAAGTAGTTTGGCCAATAACATTCAGGCATTGTACATAATCGACCGACCGTGGCGCGTGAGAAGGTGGGATCTACAGAGAATAGTCAAAGCGATGCAAATACAGGTACATATTAGGTGTGTTCGACTTGAAGCGGTGCTGCGCAGACCGATCGGTGTATGACATCAAAGTACCGCGAGAGCGATTCGAAAGCATAAGGAGCGTCTGCTCTCTATAGCTCTCACGGTACTTTGATGTCATACACCGATAAAATAGTACACCAGAAAATCCCAGAATGCATTGCACCAAGCTCGTGTTCACGATGGAACACAAGGTGGGAGTGATAAGAAATATACTGTATTTTTTATTAACATACTGTTCCCTGGTTTTAATTGCCATTGGCATTGCACCGTAACCCTCGCTTTAGTACAGTAAATTGTGGCCACTTCTGTACTAATTTGTTCTCTCGTTTTAGTAAATTGTGCCCGCATCATACTAAAATGTTGCCTTGTTTTAGCAAATTGTGGCCACATTATATTAATACTAATTGTACAAATTTAATTAAATCAGGATGAGGGAAGAACTTAGTACTGTTTATTGTCCTCGTTTTAGAGCTGCTTTACAGCACAATTGAATTTTGTTTGCATCACTGAAACATTATTTTCCTGTTTAACAATTTAAAGCTGCTTTGACAAACTGGATTGTATAAAGCATTATATAAATAAAGGTGACTTGACTTAACTTGACATACATGTCTTAGAATGGTGGGCAGCTCACTAGGTTTTGGAATTATTCTTTCCCTCTTACGTGATGGGGTTAAAAGACATTTCTTGGTCGGACAAAACAGACCGGAACTGGCAAATCAATCATTTCCCCCACCTCAGTTCATACACACACACGCATACATTGCCCTTTTCAATATGCAGTGCTGGCAGTTTCTCTGTGTTGTCAACCTTGACTTACTTTGAAGAGGTCAGACACCGAGTTACGTTCCCTTCACTACTCATTTAGATTTCAGGAGAGAAGAGAATTGAGAAGAGGAGAAGAAAAGCAGAGGAAAAGAATGAGAAGTAAACAACACATGAAACAGAGTGGACAACAACAACAAAAAGAAATCAAAGATCTATTCTTTATCAGTGAGAATGTAATATGTATTTAAGTCTTTGTGGAACTGTATGACTGACTCTCAATTTTCCTTGAATGGAAACAAGCAGCATGGTTCAACATGGTTTGGAACACTTACCTCGGGTTTGGACAAAATGATAGTGAGTAAATAATGACAGATTGCTCATTTTTGGGTGAAGTATTTCTTTCTAACAGAAGTTTCAAGGGACAGAATGAGAAAGCCTTACCCAGAATGATATCTTTTACTACTGTAAAAAAAAAAAATTGAGATCATAATCTGATTGTTTGTGTGCCATACACAATAACTCATATCTATAAACTCATTTAATCATATATTTGAAAAGATCTGAGATAGTTAACTACATTTTATTAATCGGCAACTGTTGTTGAACCAATCCAATCCAAGGATTTCAAACAACTATGAACGGTCTTTACAAGAGCTAAATGTGCAGTTAGGATGAACCTATAAAGGCGGCAGCTGTGCTTTACACTGAGAGCATGTCTGTCTAATGTCAGCATTAATTGGATAGACACGACTATAACTAATTATAGTTGTGTCAGTGTGTGGGTGTGTGTTTATATGTACATCGATTGCCGAAGACTCAGGGATATTCATTGCGTCTTGTTTCCTAATGCATTGATCCTACACTTTTTACCGCGACGCTTCAACATGCACCTGCGTTTGTGTGTCTGTTTGTGTCTTGGCTCTAGTAGGAGGTATTGGGTTTGTACATTGCCACAGGTATGAATTATGAATGCAATGAATACTGAGAAGGAAATGTCTCTGAAATATCTAACCAGGTGAAGGACAACTTTTTCAGCGTCAAGACATTTTTCTGTCCTCCATGAAAGCTGAAATGCTGTGTAAAGTGAAGAAATCACAGCAAATCACAACATAGTTTATGTTCAAAGGCATAGCTCACACCAAAATGCAAATGTTATGATTATTTAGGCAACCTCATGCCATTCCAAACTTGTATGCTGTTATTAAAAGTAGAAGCAGTGACCAGAGGCTGTGAAAAAAAAAAAAAAGCTTGACAAAATGTCTTCATGTACATTGAGGTCTTGGCTTGTTGGGACAAAACATTATGGAAACACGAGAAGACACAGAGAGTGGAAGTTCACCTACCTGTGAAACCTTCCGGACGGCTTCGCCGCTGATCACCAGACCCTGCGCAAACGTTCTGGCTGCAATAACCGTGCGTGTGATTTTGGTCTTGAGCTCTCTCGGCGTGTCTCCCAACGGCTTCAGTGTTTCTGATTGCTTGGCTACGCACTCCAGATACTCCTCTCCAATAATGTACTGAGTGTTTAAAGCTTTAAAGAGTCTTTCCAGCAGACGGGCCCAGAATTCATTCAGGGCCTCCTCGAGATTGACGTTGGACCCACGATAGTAGTGCCGAAGGTCGGAGTACAGATCCTGAAACACCTTTGCGGTTTGGGAGAAGAGAGAGCCAAACCCGGCCTGGAAAGAGGTTTGGAGTGATGCTTCAGAACGGTTCAACAGCTCCAAGAAATAATCTGGAAACACACACGCAAGAACATCATTAGAGCAGCTCTTCAAGTTTGGAAAGCTCAAGGCTAACACTCCTAATTTAAAAAAAAACATTATCCTGAATCAATGAGGTGACCAATATTTTACATATAAAACTTATATATATATAATAATATATATTATATACAGTGGGTACGGAAAGTATTCAGACCCCCTTAAATTTTTCACTCTTTGTTATATTGCAGCCATTTGCTAAAATCATTTAAGTTAATTTTTTTTCCTCATTAATGTACACACAGCCAGCCATATTGACAGAAAAACACAGAATTGTTGACATCTTTGCAGATTTATTAAAAAAGAAAAACTGAAAAATGCTCAGTATTTAGTAGAAGCACCCATTTGATCTAATACAGCCATGAGTCTTTTTAGGAAAGATGCAACAAGTTTTTCACACATGGATTTGGGGATCCTCTGCCATTCCTCCTTGCAAATCCTCTCCAGTTCTGTCAGGTTGGACGGTAAACGTTGGTGGACAGCCATTTTTAGGTCTCTCCAGAGATGCTCAATTGGGTTTAAGTCAGGGCTCTGGCCGGGCCATTCAAGAATTACATATAAAACTTATATATATATAATAATATATATTATATATATCACATAAAAATATATATTTCTTTATTTATTTCTATTTTAAATTGTTTTGTCCTTTACAAAAATTATTAATAGATAGATTTATATTTAAGTACAACAAATAATATGAACATGTACACAAAAACAAAAAGATTACAAAAGCATGCAGTATTGTCTATTTTTGAATTAAATATTTTACGAATGTCATGTACTTCATCTCATTTGATTATTTCCTTTTTTTATTGGAAACTTGATGAATGTACCCAGATTATTAATAACAAATGAACAAGTCTGACATCAGTGCAAAAACAGCTTCATACTATGCAACATTTTAAAAATTAAAAGTCAAACTATGGAAGCCCGCTTCTGCCACAGAAAAAAAAGGTAATTAAACTTTTTAGCTCAATTTATCTCTAAGAAAAAAAAACAGTGACTAATTGCGACTAAAAAAATGAGATAATTGTGACTTTTTCGTTTTTTTTATTTTTTCATTTTCTTTCTTGGAATAGTGAGTTTATCTAGCAATTCTTTCTTTTTTTCTAAGAATTCCAATAATAAAGTCTGAATCGTAAGATAAAAAGTCACAATTACCTTTTTTATTTTTTTATTAATCCCGTGGCAGAAACAAGCTTCCTTACCAAACAACTCAGAATATAATTCTTTACAATTGTAATAAATCTGATTTGGATGTATAGATAAAACAAATAGCTAGACAATAGTCAGTTGTGTAGTTTGTGTACTATCACAATGAAAAGCAATGAGAGAAATTTGAATTTGTTTTTTCACACACACACACACACAAACAACACACACACAGACACAGACACAGACACAGACACACACACACACACACACACACACACACACAAATGCAAAAATGTTCAGAGAGAAAGTCGATCAGTATGAATTGTGTTATGTAATACAGTGATATCATGAGCTCCCAATAACCCGGTCACACATCAATCAATCCCACATTACCCACGAGAGACTGTTCAAGTACAGAAAGAAAGTGGATATAAGAGTGTATAAATTCAGCCATGGGTCTGTACATTTATAACACACACAAACACACCAGAAGCACAACAAATCATAACGGTGAACCCAAACCAGGTCAAAATTAATCTTTCTAAAACCTACACCGCTTCTCCAAACCAATGGGATTATGTCTGTACTAATACATTCATGATGAAATACAGAGCAGTGTGCTGTAAATAATACATTTTTGTGCCCTACATCTGATTAAGTTCACATTAATCATGCTTTTGAAATGGCCAAACAAATGATACATAAAGCATAATGCACACAGACTTGATTAAGCATTTCAAAACATTTATATTAAGCAGTTCACTGGCCATTGGTTTTTCCATCTGCACTTTTTTGATGAAATGATTGTTACTGGACTCTTGTCTAAATCTCATCACATTCACATCCAACTACATTATGAGGACCCCACATCCATTTTATCTCTTCATGCTTCAATGGACTCTTTTCTCACGTCTCATATTTTTATTTCAATAAAAGCCTCTCCAAAGTGTGCTACTATCACTGACCCAGATGAATCTGTCTTCACTCTGAACGCAGGTTTTTAGGGTCTGCAAACTCCTGATTCACAACATGACAGCCTGTAGGGCGCAAATCTTACAGGCTTTGTGTATTTTTTTCTTTCTAGGGGCATAACAATAGTTTTGATCTCAAACAATTAAAAAAAAAAAGTGAAAAGTAAAACAATATAATTAATTTCACTTTAAACAGCTAAAGTTCAATGTCTCATTGTTCCTCCCACATTAATATGTGTTCAGTTAAATTCAACTTAAAATGTAAAAGTAAGTAATGACTCATATCAATATTGATTATTTTAATGGCTTATTATTTTAATGGGTGCCAGAAGGGTTTAAAGGTTTAAAGGGAGGTGTGACCAAAAAAGTTTGAGAAACACTGCATTATATTGATCAAAAGTAACAGTAAAGACATTTATGTTTTTATAAAAGATATATATTTAAAATAAATGCTGTTCTTTTAAATTATATATTCATCAAAGAATCCTGAAAAAAGTATAATGATTTCCACAAAAAAGAAAGAAAATTTAAATTAAATTAAATAAATAAATAAAGCAGCTAAAACTGCTTTCAATATTGGAATACATTACAGATGACCAGACATGTGTGTGTGTGTGTGTGCGCGTGTGCGCGTTTTTGTGACAAATGAGGACATAAATTTGTATAATGACAAGGGTATGACATAGGTATTACAAGGAGAATATCAGCGGCATCGTAACAGAACACGCCGGGCTGTTAATTTGCGGCCGAGCCCGTGATGGAGAGACAAGCAGCTGGGGACCACAGAGTGATGGAATGAGAGGAGAGAAGAGAGAGAAAGGGATGAAAGAAGAGAGGGATTTGAATGTGATTACATGTAATTGCATTTGTGCATTCTGACAATGTGCTGAATGACTGAATTAAAGGAGTGCCAGCCTTCCCTCATTTTATTCAATATTTTAAATGAATGCACGCACACACAGAAATTTGAAGCTCTATTAGTAAGGACCATTCTAAGACGTCATATTTTCCAAACAAAGATTATGATATTCTGCTAGCCGGCCAGTTCACAACAGGAACAATAACTATAACCATAACTATATTCGTTTATTGTTTATTGTAAGAGGGTGCTGCAGTTTTTGGTCTGCCGCATTAAATGCTCAAGCTGTTAAAAGTTGGGTGGATTCTGCTTGGCTGTAAATGATGCTATTGTTCAATATCTGGAAAAAATTGTTCTGAAAGTGATTCCAATTATATTTTTCCTTTGTGTTGTTATCGTTCTTGTTGTCCTTGGTGTGAATGAGCCTTAAAGGGACAGTTCACACAAAAATGAAAATTCTGTAGTGTTATTATTTACTCAGCTTCATGTTGTACCAAACCTGTACGAGTTTCTTTGTTCTGTGGAACACACACACACACACACACACACACACACACACTGATATTCCTATCATTATGGGGACATTCCAAAGACGTAATGGTGTTTATACTGTACAAACTGTATTTTCTATCCCCTAACCCTACACCTAAACCTACCTCTCACACAAAACTTTCTGCATTTTTAGATTTTCAAAAAACTTAATTCTGTATGATTTATAATCTTGTTTCCACATAGGGACCAAAAAATTTCCCCACAAGGTCCAAATTTACTGGTATTACTATCCTTGTGGGGACATTTGGTCCCCATAACATAGGGAACCAGGACACACACACACACACACAAAATATTTGAAAGACATATGAATACAAAGAATGTTGGTAATTAAACAGTTTCAGTTCCCATTGACTTCCATTGTATTGACAAAAATGCAGTGGAAGTCAAAGGGAACCGAAACTGTTTGGTTTTGTCCCTTGTAGACATTACATCTATTCAGCTTAAAGCATTTGGCCAATTTATATTGACCATTTTATAAGATTTTTCAACAGAGAGCACCACTTCACATGTCATTTTGAATTTTTGAAGACATTTTCATGAAGTTTGACCTTCACAAGTATACCAATCCTGTACATACATTTATTTTTTTTATCTTCATACGGACTTTTCATTGAGTTCTATTATGTTCAAACCATGTTAATGATACTGTCTATCGATTACACCAAATTTAACTCTCACACAAACATTTTAGTTTATTAATGTTTATATGGTTTCCTCTTAAGGTTTATTGTTTTATTTCACTATTGTTGTGAGCAAATTTGGTCCAAATACAACAACTAAGCAGTCGTGTTCAAATGAGCATAAACATAGTTAAACAGTGAATAAGATAATACAATTGCATTACACTATACACTATATTACACACATTATATGCGACTTAATTTTTTACTTATTTATTTATCTATCAACAAATGTGGTTTTTGTGGTCTTTAAAAAATAAATAAATAATTGAAAATTTCGCATTGCATCACAGGAATAAATTACAATTTACAATACAATACAATACAATTAAAATTACTATTTTACTGTATTTTTAATTAAATAAATGTTACATTGGTGAGCATAAGAAATGTATTTCAAAACCATTTAAAAATGTCACTTATATTTAAATGGTAGTGGATTAATATATAGAGAGAGATTCAGTAAAGCAGTAAGGGTAATAGAGGGTTGGCGTACCAAAAAATTAAAATAAAAAAAACGTATTTTAGTATTTTATGTCTTCAGTCAACAGAAAGACTATCCATGTCTGCACACAAAAAAAAAAGCATACACAGCATTCCGGAAAATAAAGGAGTAGAAACAAGAGCGAAAACAGAATCATGACATAAAAATGGCAGTCACTTCCTCATAAAACTCTGCTAGTGTGTGTGAGGGAGAGAGAGATAGAGAGAAATGTCTCTGGGATCATAGGTCTGTGTCACCGTAGGTCTTCCTCAACGTGATTAGCGTGTCAACATGAAACGACCTATGAGGACACACGACAGAGCAGCTGCCCTTGTCGCAGATGATATCGTCGGAGATGACCTCCAACAGGACATTTTTTCCTGGATGACTCAGTGTAATTGAAAATAGTCTTTCAATATATCAGCACTTGAACTGCTTAACTGCTATTCAGCCTCAAAATCAGGACTATAATAAATGTATTCGGCTAAGAAAATATCACCAATTAATCTTTAGTGATTCAGACAAAGGCACTTGTGAACGTCATAAATTGAACAATGTGATCTGATAAAAGAGATTTATTATCTTCTATGCTGCGGTTTGATGAAATCTGTTGCCTTTAACACAGATGCGTTAATCTTCTGGTCTGAAACTTGAATTTGATCATCTTTCGAAAGTCTTTTTCTACCAATGCTGTTTAGCTTTATATCTACAGTAAATGTGGCCAGATGTTTGATTCGTTCAGAAATTATACCCTACAGCGAAAAAAGCTGCTCCTTATGAATTCCCAAACACTGAGAATCTCCTCAACCTTACAGAGAATCCAGTTCTCAACACACACACACGCACGCACAATGAAAACACATCAACAGCCATACTTAACCTCCTAAAACAGACACATAACAGCTCATTATGCTCTAGTATACTTTTAGCTGTAATTCTAGGAAGACAAAATAAACTTTCCTAGAGACAAACCTTTCAACACATAGAACATAAATCCAAATCGAAGACACATCTGAGGACAGAACCAATTACACAGACTGTAAAAGAGGAGGAGAAGTGGTGTACAAGATTACATGACTTATCATAGGTGGATGACAGACAGAATGATAGAATGAACAACAGGATGGATGGATGGACGGACGGACGGATAGACAGATTACACTCAAGAGATTACAAACTCTACACCACTCTTCACTGCCAATTTCCTCTTCTAAATTCTTTTTTTATGAAGCTATTACACTGAAACTAGAAAAATGTGAGAGAAAGAATGAAGGAGAACTTGAAATCAATGTAGAAATGACAACAGCCTCTGAGATTTATGTTTTGAGAGTCTTAGCCTCAATTTGCTGTAAAGTTATCTCTTTTCCAGATAATAAGGGCGAGAACTGGAAACAAATGTCCATGTCTATGACAGCACACATGATTTAGAGAGGCTGTTTTATTAGTAAGAAATATTGTCATATATTGCACTGTTAATGCCTTTAGTATTTAAAATCTTACATAAATAGCTGCACACACACACACACACACACACACGTTTGGTTTACTATCCTTGTGGGGACTCTGCATATAGGCGTAATAGGTTTTATACTGTACAAATCGTATATTCTATCGCCCTACACCTAAAACTATCCCTCACAGAAAACTACAGGCATTTTTACATTCTCAAAAAAACTCATTCTGTATTATTTATATCACTTGTTTCCCCATGGGGACCTCAATTTAGGTCCCCAAGGTGACACGAGTCCCCATGAGTCGGTGTGTATTCAGGTTTAAGTCCCCACCGGGATAGAAAAACATGTACACACACACGCACTCACACAAAACCACACACACACACACCCTGGGTATAAATCCACCAAAGCTGCTTACTGTTCCAAGCATAATTCATGCTGGGAAATACACACTGACCAGATTTTCTCCCTGTGCCACAACACTTCGGAAATAATCACAGTTCAAGCATTCTCACCACAAACACACCATATTATGTGTGTGTGAGCGAGTGTGTTTGTACAGACACACACACACACACACACACACGCACACACACACATACACATACTCAGGACTCCTGGATGTGAGCTGGCACAGACATGTTTTAAAACCCTAAATTGGCACTTATGAACTCCAGAACGACAGAGACACTGACTTTTTCCAACTTTAAGTAGCAAAGTCACCATCTGTACAAAATCGAGAGAAATTTCATTCGTTTGTACCCTTCAAATTGATAACTAGGATTTACACAAGCTTCAGTCTGGATCCAGAACACCTGAGAAGAGATGATGCCAACCCCTCAGAGAACCTCAGATGATGCCAACCCTGAAACAACATACAGAACTACCACATTTTGCTATAAGTTTGATTGCATCATATAACAATTGCTGTTAATAGTGTTCATCGTCTGTTTGATTACGTCTTTAATTGATTTTTCCGTACATTTCTGCCATATGTACATTAACTGACAGTCACCACTGATAAGCTACTACTAAATATTGTAGAAACCTAATTTGCTGTAAAGTTGCTTTGCAACGATTTGTATCGTGAAAAGCGCTATACAAATAAACTTGAATTGAATTGAATTCAAATTCAACAATTATAGACTTCATAAAAGCTTTAAAAGGTGCTATATATTCTGCCTGTTCTCTAGTCTACTTTTCATATGAAATGTTCTGCTTGTCCAACAATAAAATTAATCAACTGCTACATTTGATCAAGCTCATGATTAGATTGCCAGGCCCACCCAAACCCCCTTTTGAAAGCAAGAATCATTTTAACCATTGATTTTTATTATACCTCTCAATGTCAAGAACTGTCCCAGTTATATATATATAAAAATAAAATAAAAATAAATAAATAAATAAATAAATAGTTGCATTAAGGGAGGAAAAAGCATTATTATTATTATTATTATTATTATTAACAATAAAGCTAATAATAATAACAACAATAATATTCCTTGCATCAATTTTAAAAAAACTGTTTCTATTTAAACTTTTTCCAATTTTATTTTGCACTACTTTTGTTTATAATAATAAAAACACAATAATAAATATTATTGATGATGTCGGTGTTGTTGTTGGATTGCTATTTTTATTATTTAATGGTAAAAATAAATTATTTAAAAATAAAACATTATTATTATTAAATAAAATTTTGCGTCAAAACATCAAGCACATTTTTGAAATTATTTTCTTTTTGCATTATTATTTTAATGTAATTTATTTAATATTTATTGAAATGCCCATGTATAGTAAGTATAATGTACACCACAGTACCGTAGTATCATTGCAATGCCTTTGATTGTATTATCATTATTTTCTATTAATATTATTTTAAAATTATTTTATTACTGTATCACAATAACGAGAAGGACATTTTTATTTCTTTATTTTAATGTAAATTTACGAGGAAAATGTGCTTAAATGAAAATAATGTCACTATGCAAATAAAATCTTAATGGTCCTAAAAAATAAGCTTCAATTTCTTCAAGCAAAACGTTTTTTTTTTTTAAGATTCACCCATCCAAAGCAGCAAAACACACATTTAATGCATGTAATTTGTAAAGCCTGATTTGATGTCATTGAGAAGTTGTTTGTTCCCAACAGACAGAACTAATCAAAACAAATCACACCCTCACACACCATTCTACACAAAAAGCAAAAACACTGATTAAAACGCCTACACAGAGTGAGAGAGAAGGATAAGATTATGAAGCCAGAGAAATGTATATATATTCAGACATTATACACATTATTGTAAGACAAGTGTAAGTGTGATGCTGTCAAAACATTTGCTTATATGGCTCGATCTCTGTTTTTCCAAACACAATCATTCAGGTGAATGATGTGAATAACATTCACACTCACAGGCTTGAGTGTGAGTGAGGAATCCACAATGGTACTACACACACACACACACACACACACACACATACAGAGAGACCATCTGTCTAACATCGTTAGGAGGTTTTATCAGCGCTGCTCTGAGATATCAAGCACAGGTCTGTACAGACAAACAAACCATCAGTTTCTCAACAAGCTTAAGTCCAGCAGACCGATTCATCTCAATATCGTGAGCTGTGTGATGGAAAGATATCGTGATCATGTGATGTTACTCAGGTGTAACTCACCGTCAAAGCTCTTGAACTGGCCGTTGAGCGAGGCCTGTAAGGTGCGTCCAGACTCCTTCACCTGAGTCTCAAACTCTCGTCGGCTCAGGTTCAGGAGGTTCTCCTCCATCCCAGACGTGCAGCAGGTGTAACCCTGAGAACAAACCCGCAGGTGCTCACCTGAGAGAAAGAGAGAGAGAGAGAGAGAGAGAGAGAGACAATTAACAATGTTAACATGACTGTTATTTAACTATGGCATTTAACTATCCGTGATCTCCATCCATCCATTTATTCATTCATCCATCTATATAACCCATAATATATTCAAAAGTTTGGGGTTGGTGTCTCTTATGCTCACCAAAGCTGCATTTATTTGATCAAAATACAGAAAAAAACAGTAGTAACATTGTGAAATATTATTACAATTTAAAATAATTGTTTTCTATTTTAATATATTATAAAATGTTATTTATTCCTGTGATTACAAAGCTTAAATTTTTAGCATCATTACTCCAGTCTTCAGTGTCACATGATCCTTCAGA
>NW_015664762.1:46192-56380 GCF_001515625.1 Sinocyclocheilus rhinocerous
TCTTATGCTCACCAAAGCTGCATTTATTTGATCAAAATACAGAAAAAAACAGTAGTAACATTGTGAAATATTATTACAATTTAAAATAATTGTTTTCTATTTTAATTATTATAAAATTGTTATTTATTCCTGTGATTACAAAGCTGAATTTTTAGCATCATTACTCCAGTCTTCAGTGTCACATGATCCTTCAGAAATCATTAGTTGAATATAGTGATTTGGTGCTCAAGGAAACTTTCCTATTATCAGTGTTGAAAAAAGGTGTGCTGCTTAAGATTTTTTTTTATTATTTTTTAATTTTTTGCCGAAACTGCACTGTAAAAAATCTGTAAAAATAGGACACAATGTATTGTATTAATTTGAAGGAATTTTATTATTATTATTATTATTATTATCATCATCATTTTTGAATTTTTTTTTATTTTACACTTGTAAACACATGTTTTATAGCTAACAGAAATGTCTATTAAATTAATGGATAATTTCGCAGCAATGAGCAGCCATTACTTTTTCTGTTATTTTACGGATTTGTTTCTTAGTGTGCGATTATTTTTTTTTTTTTGGGGATTCATTGATGAATTAAAAGTTGAAAAGAAAAACACTTATTTTAACTACATTTTTCTTTAGTCACTTTAACTGTCATAATCAATTTAACGCATTCTTGCTGAATAAAAGTATTATTATTATTATTGTTATTGTTATTATTATTATTATTATTTAATACTGCCCCCAAACTTTTGAACAGTGGTGTATTTCCACATAGATTTACTACATTTCATTTATCTATCCATCTAAATCTTCATTCATTTATTCATTAACCAACCATCCATCCATTCCTTTTTTCCATTCATCTATCATATGCCTATTTCCATTCATCTATCATATTCCATTCATCTATCATTCGCTATATCTCTTTTTGTTTTTGCTTGTTTCTCCAAGAATCTTGTTGAGAAAGAAAAGCAGAAAAGTGAAAGAGAGAGCGAATAAGAAAGAAAGAAGCACAGAAGTGTATAATGGGCTTAGACTAGTTTAGTGATCTGATCTGTGGACTGTAATTACACACGGATCTCTGACCTGATCTGAGCGCAGACACATGCTCTCTGAAGCAGCATGAGTCTGCACACGCTCAACATCACACACACACATGTACACAGGATTGCGTTTTGTGCTGTTTGAGAAGGCAGCAGCTGATGGTGCCCTACAGACATATATACAGGACTAGTAAATATTTTCAGTCAGCATATTACAAACAATACATCTTATGATAACTAAATACTTAAAAATGTGTATACAGATATAAATAAACCCCCAGTGTTGAAGCTGTGAATGTGTTGGCTCTGTGACTGTGTGACTGACAGCGTTATATAAGAGAGTACAAACGATTTTTATGACAGGGGGTGGAGGGGGAGGGGGCTAAATAGTAATTGAAAATTTCCACTCAATCGACTGCTGTTCTGCCCTGTGCTTGGTCAAATATCATACAATAGAAGTGATGACACGGTCAATCGATATGTCCATTCCAGCTCAGTAGCGTACAAAGAAAATAATGCTAAATAAAAACAGTCATTTAATAATAATAATTATTATTATTATTATTAACAATAAAACCAATAATAATATTTATTGTATACATTTTTTTAAATGGTTTCTGTTTCATCTTTTTCCAGTTTTATTTTGCACTACTTGTTTATATATATATATTGCTAATTTTGTTATTTAATGATAATAAATCATTTAAAATATATGATTATTATTGCCTCTCACATTAAAGGAATTGTTCACAAGCAATATTATGGACAGATGATTCATATTTTAGCCGTAAACAATTGTTTGAAGTTAAAAATGTCTTGTGATAGATTTGTTTCTTACAAACATGCAGATGTCCACTTCACAAGACTGGAATCGTGTGGTTTACTTGTGGATTATTGTGAGGTTTTTATCTGCTGTTTGGACTCTCGTTCTGGTGGCACCCATTCACTGCAGAGGATCCATTGGTGAGCAAGTGATGCAATGCAAAAAAACAAAGAAGCAAACTCATCTACATCTCGGCTGGCCTGAGGGCGGGTACATTTTCAGGAAATTTTCATTTTGGGGTGAACTGTTCCTTTAAGCTCTCATGGATCAGCCAAATGCTTGTGCCTGCAAAACTTTCATTAGTATCCTGTTCTTTATCCTGTTCTGTTCTGTTCATTTTTAGCAATTAGCAAAGCATTTCATTCTTATATAATGCTATCTTGGGCCATAGAAATGTGTATTTGTGTGTTAGTGTGTGTATCTTGTGTGGTTTGTTAGGATGGTTGTCAGTGTCAAAAAAGCGAGTGTCTACCTGTGACTTGTGTGTGTGCGCCAGCGGGTGAGAGTACACACTGTCAGAGACAGGATTCTTTTTCTAAAGAGCTGGGCTGTCAGCCATTTCTATCCTGAGCCTTTTCTCCCATCCAAGGACAACAGAAGAGTGAGAGAGAAAGACTCCAACAGCACAGTTCATTTCCCACTATCACAAATAAAAGCACACTGCAAACAGATGGAATTTAATGCGGCTCTTATCAGAGCTTAATGTTACTGCTCAAGAAGGTTTACAGGCACTTGAACACTTGATGAAACCCACACAACCAATGTGTTTGGCCTGTAACATCCAGCGCAACACAATGAAAACAGAAACCAAGGAGCTGACAAAATGTGTTGCTGTGAACATGGCTGTCTGGGAAAAAACACTGAGATTAATATGGAAAGTACGGGATTCATCATGATTTACTTTGTGAGACCGTGGACTGACTCACTCTAGGTTCAGCAGTCAGAAAGAGGATTCAGATTCTCATTTATTTTACCCAATGGCAAAATTAAAAAAAAATAAAATAAATAAATAAATAAAAATAAAATAAAATTTAATTTGAAAAATTGGCATTCTGTCAAGAGAAAATGGTAGAAAATAATTAATTTATCCTACTTAATTATTGATTATTAAATTAATGCTTTTGTTTTTACGAATTTACATTATATATATATACAGTATGTATGTATGTATGTATATATATATATATATACACACACACACAGGAAAATACACTGTTGCAGAGGTGGCAAACAATTTTTTATGATCTTTTGATGGCTAGTATTCAGTGTTTTGGCCGCTGCAACCCCTGTTCGATTCAGACTCATGGTGTGCTTGCTAAATTACCCCTCAGAGATCAATAAAGCACATCTCTCTGTAAAGTGAGCTGGGCTTGAGTTCTATTCCGCCTCAATAAATTAGAGTTAATATAAAATAGATTACGCTGTAGTTAAAACTGGAAACATATAAACATCTTGTAAACGTCTTCTGGTTTCTGCCTTGTACAAACTAAAAAGAGAGAGAGAGAGGGACCTAATGTGACCACTAATGAAAGCATTTAAAACGGTGAATAAAGCCAGTGGTACTTTTTCCCTCTAAGGTCTCTCATGGCCCACTAAAACACACACACACACACATAGTGAGATTGGAGATTGAAGAAAGACCAATTCACAGACCATTAACTTATCAGAGAACTCTAGGGAGGAAAACTCCTATTAGAATCCAATTAGACCACAGAATGAGAATCCAAAAAACCTTCTAACTGTGTTTGTGTGGTGTGTGAGTATGTGTGAGAGAAAGAGATACTAAAAGAGATGAGTGAGTTAATTCTACCAGAGAGAGAAAGGAAATGTTCACTTTAATCTGTTCACCTCAAAAGCTGGTATACAGATAAAACATCAAATTAAACACACAAAGCCTGCAGACTGTACGAGTAGCAGTAACTATATAGCATCACCACATTCAAGAGGAAGTGATTATGGATATCAGTCTTAAAGAAATCCCTTGGAGGAGAATATTTATGAACATTAGATTCCCAGAATGCATATCCTCCCTGCCTTATTGTCATGTGAATGTACACTATCTTTCAAAAGTTTTCAGTTGGTAAGATTTCTAAAGGTTTTTGAAGTCTCTCATGCTCTTCAAGGCTAAATTAGTTTACTCGAAAAATACAGCAAAAACAGTAATATTGTGAAATGTTATTACAATTTAAAATAGTTTTTTTATTTCAATATATTTTAAAATGTAATTTGTTCCTGTGCAGCAGCATTCCATTCTTCAGTGTCACAGTGTCTTTAGCTAACCGCTAAGCACATGATTTTCTATGTTACTGTAATCCTTTTCACCTCAACCAGCCATCCAAACATTTTACAGTAAACAGTTATTACCTTTCATTTCCCAACTATTTCCTTCATGGTATTGCTAGAAGTGTACTACATAAACATCTAGACAGTTAGCCTAGCAATTAGCCTATTGACATATCCTGAAGAAGGTGCTTCACTACAAAACAGAGAAACAAGCAGGAATTGTCCGCATTGCTCTTTCTAAATGTAAAGTGGGTTGTTTTCAATGTATAAGGGAGATATGCTTGCAATTATTTGAATTTCAGCACATTATTTTGCTAAGCTTGCAGGAACATTACGATTAATGCTAAGGGGTCAATGCATACTAGTGAAAAAGTGTGTAAAGCAGATGACATTCAGTAGCATGTCCAAGTTTGAAAATGTCTCACATACAGTACACACAGTCTGAGTTAGCAGCAGGGATACTTTATCTGAGTGATTTGATATGAAACATTTAACACGCTAGCTCTTCACCACCCAATCAATACACCACAAGAGCTCTCATACCAAAACACAATCGCTGTTCAGAGGTATCTGATAAATGAGTTTGCCAGTGGCATGCATTTCTCCTAACGATCCACTGCAAACAACTATGATTGTGGAGCTGCGTGTCTTGCATTAACAAGGGCATTTGAAGTCTGGGAAAAATGGGATACATCTTCTGATAGCATCATTCATTCACACACACACACACACACACACACACACACACACACACACACACACATACACATACACACACACACACATCCTAGGACATTACTACCAACTACACAGAAGCATGTAGTATTATTGAAATGGTGGTATCAATAATATGCTGTCGTTCGAAAGTTTGGGGTTGGTAAAAAAAAAATTTAATAGTTTTTGAAAGAAGTCTCTTATGCTCACAAAGGCTGCATTTATTTTATCAAAATTATTATAATATGTTTTAAAATGTCATTAATTCTTGTGATGACAAAGTTGAATTTTCAGCATCATTACTCGAGTCTTCAGTGTCACATGATCCTTCAGAAATCATTCTAATATGCTGATTTGCTGCTCAAGAAACATCTATTATTATCAATGTTGAAAACAGTTGTGCTGCTTAATATTGCTTAATAAAATATGTGAAAAAGGTGATGGATTTTTTTCAGGATTCTTTGATGAATAGAAAGCAAAGGGAAACAACAGCATCTATTTGAAATAGAAATCTTTTGTGACATCTCACATTTGTTCAATTGAATGTCTACCAGCAAGTGCTAGCTGGACTATGATAACCACACCATTTCCTGAATCAGCTGACCTCAGAATTGAATAAGCATTTCAGATCTAATGAACTCATATCAGAGCTCAATAATATATGCACATCAGTGTATTTTTGGCTTTATTAATGTTGCTTGCATCGGATGAGAAGAAGTTATCATACGATTGGAAGTTGAAAGATGTGACCCATTCTAGCGAGACACACCGTTAAATAAAACCCAGACAGAAATCCCACCCACACACTGTTCCTGTCACACACACGCAGAAAGAGAGAGAGAAAGAGAGAGTTATCAGGAACATGATGGATTACAGCATGTTTTAGAAGTGAAGCCTGAACACACACACTGGCATTCAGTGTCAGTGAGCTGTATAGCGTTGTGTGCAGAGAGACAGGACAGATGAACTGGTGTGTAAAACCAAACACAGGATTATCACTGTAACATTTTCCTGTCTGCCGCTGGATCACAGCGTTTATCTCTCTGTGATTATTTCCTATCAATTCAACTAACACACTTATGGGGTTTCTGAATGAATTTTTTGGCACACACCTGCATTATTTTAGATGTGAATTCACAAAATATATCATGCAAATAGAGTATGAAGAGAACAGTGCAAACAAACCCACCAAATTACTGCTTGACCATGCACACAGATTATAACAGTCTGATATATCATTTGGTCATCATTTGATGAATTACCACTGTTATGATCAGTTGAAAATGTACACAAACATCCAAAATGCTAGCTTTCTTTAGCCCAAAATGGCCCAAAATGGATATATTCTATAACGGGCCTCATTTTTAAACCCGTTTACACCCGTGTTGGGGGTAACGTATTACAAGTAACGCAAGTAATGTAATCAGATTACTTTTTTTCAAGTAACTAGTAAAGTAACGCATTACTTTTTAATTTAAAAGAAAATATCTCAGTTACTTTTTCAAATAAGTAACACCAGTTACTTTGTTTTCATATTTATCGACTGATGGCTGTTTGAGATCCATACTGTACATGTGAATTTACATTTCCTTCAGCCTGAGGCATATTCATTTCAAATTTGGTATGAAAGGGCTTTTACATTTGCCAAATATATATATATTTTTTATATTAAAAACAAACAAGCAAGCCTTGCTCAGACGAGAAAAATTAATGCAAAAGTAACATAACACATTACTTTCCATAAAAAGTAACTCTAGTAGTCACTTTTTTGGGGAGTCACGCAATTTTGAAATGCATTATTTTTTCAACGTAACTTTCCCCAACACTGGTTTACACAGAAATGAATCACAAAGACTTAATTTAATGTGATGAGCTGTCATTATTCTCCTCAAATCAAACATGGCGGCGCTGTTCATTGTGTCAGTGATGGATATGAAACATGAGTGATCCATAATATTCCATGTCACTGACATCCAACCTGTGCAAGAGCCATTCATTCGAGAGTATGGAGGATTGGAACATTTCCCGTTTAGTGTCAAAAAACCTCTTTCCCTTCACTTTTTGCTGTTTCAGCTCAATACAAAACAGCACCACACGCCACTAACAGCAGGCCCTGCTAAACAGACAGGTAACGCTGAGCTGACATTCAGATCATCAAGTTTTGCCGAGAGGAATCTGGATTTCCGATCCGCCCGTCTGCGTCTGTCTCACCCGTCGAGAATCACAAGCAAAAATCACTTTAGCGGAGCTGACTGGACAGTTTTTCACACGCAGCCTCATCAGCAGGCATTTATCAGTGTAAATGAGGGATCTGAGAAATGAACCGAACAAAAAATATGATAAGTTGAGAAAACGAGAGGGTAAAACGCTGTCAGATGTTGCACAATTCACTGAATGCTTATACGAGAGTCATTCGTTTATTAATTTTCCTAGAGGAAAAAATTGAGGGATTTTCAAAAAAAATAAATCACTTTGCAGTTGCTTGGAAATTCAGTATTATAGCCAAAAATATGAAATATCTACAGTGCCTGATACTATGACTTCATTACTCAGCAAGAGTAGATGAATGACAGTAAACCTAGCTTGCAGTTAGTTATTCAGGATCAGCTTTAAAAAATGTTTTTACTTGTAACTGATGTTTAATTTATAGAACATCAGTATATAACCTAAATGTTCAGATTTCCCCCTTACAAAATCAACCGAAATTTAATTTGCCTACATTCAAATCATGTGGACTTGCCAAGAAAGTGAAACCAACCAACTAAAATAGCAAAATTAAACGAAATATTTATACAATCCAAGGTTTTTATTTAGCACAGTGGCTAGATTAACAAATAAACAGACGCCACCCGATCTAAATATTCCCTCGCAGTTTAATAGTAATGACTTTATGAATTTCTTCACTGATAAATAAAAATAAATTTTTTGATGCAACCGTGCCATTTTAACTTCCTTATATGCAGATTTGAACTGTTTTGTTGAACCGTAGTTACACGGGATTCGAACCGGTGCTCCTCACCTCTCAAGTACGTCTCCGTACTCCGTGAGCTACTGAACAAACCTATCATCTATGAAAGCCCATTGATATGAAGCTGGACATGTGCGGTGCTAACAATCAAAAGCATCAGTTTTCAAATCTCCCAGCATATCAAAAATGTTTTGAAGTCACAACATAATACTCTTCAAGTAATTGTGCGAAAATTACGCTTTATTAAAAAGCGCTGTACAAATAAACTTGAATTTAATTTAATTGAATATTATTCATTATAATATTCATTTATCTATATACATTTTTTATGTTTTATATATAGGCAATATATTTTTGGTATACATTTTATATTTTATTTTATTTTATTTTATTTTATTTATTTTATACGTTTCTGGCAAAGCTAGATGATTTCACTAACACATTTTGGCTTTTCCTCATATCATAGAGAACTCCCTGATATTTACAATTTTCTTGATCAGTGAGACGAAGATGAATTCAGCTGTATTCGAACATAAAGCACTGTAAGTGTACATGGTAAATGTTATGAGATGCCATTTTGGTTTATACCATGGTACTGAATGTTAACATGCACATTAATGGCTACATCAAGGTGTTTTAGAGAATAAAATGATTTTCTTTATAGCAGATGGGGTCCTGAATGCTAACTACAAGCTATCTTTACAGCGGTAGGACATTAGTGGTGAAAGTGAGTGAGAGGCAGCTGGATCTGCTCTCCGTGGGAGAGTTCTTCAGGGACACTGACATGGATCTAAATCAGAGTCTAATCCGCTCAGCTGTCAGGCCGACTGCCACCACACAGGTGAGCACCAGCGCCCTACATCTGCACACTAACCTGCTTTTGAGTGCGAATGTTGATTCACTTCTCATACCTGTTGTCCCACTTTCTGAATGAAGCATTGAGCCATAAACACGTTGGCTGAATTACAGTGCAACTGGTGTGTGAGACAGCCTAAAAAGTTTTACACGGCACAATTTTAGTAGCATGAAACATAATTTTCAATATTTTCAGCTCTCTTGCTGATCTATTTTAGTTGTCTACTGTACCTTTAAGACTTTTACTTGTAAATCATCAGTCAGTTATGACTGATTAGCCTTTGTTAGCCAATCAAGAGTCATCAGTTTACACTGTTGTGTTGCCAGTGGTAAAGTTTTTAAACACTGAATAGACATTAGTCAGCACAGTGCCATACTTAATTTTTGACAGGAATGAAAGTATAGTGTGTTCAATGGATTGTACTGCTGTCAGTAGAGAAAAACTCCATAAAACACTTAAAAATGTTTAAAATGTGAAAATGACATGATCTAGGACGAGTGTGCGGCATTGTAAAGACTGTAAGTCTAGCCCATACAGTCTTGTTTCATCTGCGTTAAATTCAGTATGGCGTCCAACCTGATTAAGGTCTATAGGCACTGATATGTAAATAAAATGTAAACCATATGCAAATGATATGCAAATGAGGACAGTCATATGTTACAGTGCACATGACAGCAATAAAATCATGCCAATTTCAGCTTGTAACATTTCAAAAAGTTCAAATGTTCTCAGTGGACTACAAACTCTACACCGTACACTGAACTCTTTTACTCCCACGGAGAAAGAAAAACCTTGTTTTCATGACAAAGAGGTTAAAGGGTCATTTAGTGGCTGAGAAAAATGAACACGAGAAGACAGTCCTTGACCTGATCTACAGATGGGCTTGGGTTAATCCGTTCCTTCTGCTTGTGTTTTAACATTCATTCAGTGGCGGCTCGTGGGTTTTAAAATAGAGGCGGCACACTAATTGTATTGGTCTGGGATCCTTGCCGATTATTATTATTATAATTTGCTTAACCACTTTAAAATGGCTTTTTGGTTGCTTTTAGTCAGAAAACGTAAATAAAACGACATACATACAGCAAGATAATATAATTTCACTTACCTGGCCTATCACTTGAAGCAAACATCCATCCCTTCTTAAAAGTCTGTGTTAAAAGAGAGCTGCCTGTTGCGCCATTTAATTAAGCCGACTGCTGTAGCCTATATCCAGCTTAGGCTGTTTTCCCTAAATTTGTATATATACTGTTTGAATGACAGCTTGGTAAATCTGTTGGCGATCAAATATTCAACATCACGACTCATCATAAGTAGCCTACTTGGTACATTATCAGCGCAGCGGGAGACGTTCAAACTAATATCACGTAATTTACGTCTCTTTGATGATTGGTTGATATCAGAAGGGAGGCTAGCCTCCCTTGCGAGGGTTCTTTTCTCAACACTCCTCAGCGCTGAAAGTAAACACTCGATGGTGATTGGCTAATTTTTTTTACCAACGGAGGCACGAGAGCCC
>NW_015664762.1:56696-67341 GCF_001515625.1 Sinocyclocheilus rhinocerous
TGAGACATGAACTGAAATTAATTGTGAATTTTATTAACATTAAATCGTCCTCCTCCCACTTTCACCTCAAAATTATGGGGAAGCTGTGCGTCCCCCGACAAGCCTCATTTTGCTGCCATCTGGTAAGTGCTTCCGTAGCCTGATGACAAAAACCGAGAGACTTAGGAGGAGCTTCTTCCCCCAGGCCATCAGGCTCCTAATTTTTTTTCATACCTATATTTATATATAATTTTCTTGTGTTTGTATTCTTTAATAATTGCACTGTCCATGGAGCGGACCTGACTTACATTTCACTGCTGGTCATATATTCTCTATATAACCATGTATGTGACAAACAAAAATCTTGAATCTTGAATCTTGAAGCCGCCACTGCATTCATTATGGACACAGACTACTGGAAAAGTCAATCCCCTCTGCGTCTTTGTGTGTTTTGACAGCATGAAATATTTTGGACTTGTGTGATTTGGTGTGTGTGTGTGTGTGTCTGTGAGAGTCAGGACAGTCTGCTGATTAATGAACCCTGTTGCTGAGCTGCAAAGGAAGTATTCATCAAGAATGAATGTAAATCAGGTAATGGCACAAACACACCCACAAAATTGCTGCTTATCTCAATTTGCATGGTGCAACTGCCCAGCCAAGCCAATTAGGCGCTACGCTGAAGAGGATGCAGCGGACCACCACGACCATAATCGGGCATACTATTTTGGATCATGGACAATGTGAAAAGCAAATAATGCAGCATAATAATTTAGAACAGGTTCCAAAAAAATATTAACCAGCACAACAGTTTGCAGCACTGATAATAAATCAGCATTAGAATGATTTCTGAAGGATCATGTTTCAAACACTGAAGACTGGAGTAATGATGCTGAAAATTCAGCTTTGCATCACAGGAATAAATTAGATTTTAATGTATATTAAAATAGAAACATTTTATTTTACATCATAATAATATTTCACAATATTACACTTTTTTAGTGTATTTTTGATCAAATAAATGCAACCTTGATGAGCATAAGAAACTCCTGTACTTTTGACCAGTAGTGTATATAAAACATAAGACAAAGACCTTATTGATCTTGTTGGTTTGCAGAGATTTTATAGAACAGGCTTTTATATGAAAGACTTTTCACAGGTCAGGATGAGAGAGAGAGAGAGAGAGAGAGAGAGAGAGAGACGCAAACTATCTGGAATGCTATCAATGGAAAATAAAATGATATATGAAAATTATAATAAATATATTTTGTGCGTAATTGCTAACCAGCCTAACTTTTAGTGCAAATAATGTTAATGTTTCTAAATCTGGCATATTCTACAAACCTCATTTGCTTAGAATGTGTGTTAATGACAATGACTGTCTGACTGTTTGAAGTATACTTGTATAGTACAGCACATTCAGCAATTGGAGAAGTTAGATTGTACACAGCTCTTGTCAAATGACTTTCTGCACACTCTGTAAGGCCTAGAGCAGCTGTCCATGAATAAGCAGACACTGTGTTCTCGTTATGAAGTAAGGGCACAGAAAACACAAGTCTTTCTTTCATCCGTTCTGTTCTTCACTCTTTCAACACAACACCCACATCAATCACCAGCAACTGATGAATCACACGCATGCACACATTTGTGTTTGTCTGGAATATCTCAGCACCTCAGGCTGGATCAGAGCAAGTGCAAACCTCTTCTTGTTTAATGCCATTTTTTTCTATGCATCAGCCTGTCTGTCTGTTTCCTTCCCTTGTTTGCTCTCTTTCTCTCTCTCTGCTGTTGCTGGAATCTGTCAGCTCTTTCTCAAGAAAACAGAATCACAGTCGCCCCAAACGCCACCAGCTCACTTGACTATACGTGTGTTTGAACTAGGAAATAGACTTTTAGAGTTTTAGTGAAAGAAATGCAATGCAATGAACAAAGGGTCAAATGAGTCAAATCTGACACCCACAGAGAGAAGAAATAACACGAAAGGAAAATCAAATGAAGAATAATTTGCATAAACGAGAATAGTTTTTCTCTAACTATTTCTCTTAAACAGCAACGAGAATGAACTGACTCATTTAATTTATTTAATGTGAAGTAACTCAGAGTGAAGTCAACTACGTCTTTAATAAGCATAACTTTTTCCATAATAGTGTAGCTTTTCCAGTAATAAGCTATATTTCCCAACAAGTGTAGTGTGATAAAACACTACATCACCGTTTTATGTCACACTCCATTGCAAACACAGTGAGCAAAGACAAACAAACATGTTCTCTTAAAACATCCTCTCTCTCTCTCTTGGATGTCTTAAGTCATTTAATACTAATTTAATACTGATTAAAGTGTACAAAAACATCAAAATCAGGAATAAAATTTCAAAATCTGAACATAAAAGGCACAACAAAATGTAACAACATTGTATGATAAACTGTGCTAATCTGAAAGTTCCTGCATTTTGTTTTTCTATTTTAATTGCATTAATTTATTTATTTTAATTTAGGAATTTAAAGAGAAACATAAATGTCAAAATTGATCCATTAAAAAAAAACAAATAAAAACTAAATTAAGTCTTCTGGGTTTTGAAGGAGCAGCCTCTGAGCAATAAAATCTCCCTCTGGCCAGCTGTCAGCCTATTCTCAAGAGCGCAGATGCAGTCGCCCCAAACTAACTAAGTAGACTCAACTTTAGAGGCAGGGGTGCTGTGCACTGAGCACGGGTCAAATGAGGCAATCCTGACCTCCACAGAGTGACGACATCTCAAAATACACATATGTATCATCTCTCACACACACATATTCCTTTGTGCCCATGTGGGTGGGATACGCTCCATCTCACTGATAGCCTAAGGTGGGGTCCTGTTAAATGTGTGTGTGTGTGTGTGTGTGTGTGTGAATAACAACAGCAATCTCTGTGTCCTGAGGGTTACATGTCTGTTCATATGCAGAAGGTTCAAGTAACATTGACTAGCCTTTGTTTCCCCTATACAGAAACAACTCCATTCCAACATTTAACACCCAGCGGCCAAGAATCATGTTCATCCAGGCAGACTTAAATACTCTCTGGAAAACTGAAATATTCATCGTATCACCTCGGGAGATAAGAATGAGAGGTGAAGGCAAATATAATTTAGCTGTCAGGACGGAGCCATGGTGGGGTTCTGCCAGTTTGCAGAGGAATTACTATGGTGTCTAACAGCACAGGAGTGCTAACTGGACAGGCTAAAGCCTTAACACATCATAACACAAACCATTAAGAGCTTTTCTTTCAACTACAACAGCATCTACAACTTGTTAGTGTGGGTGGTTGTGAGGGCATTGCTAAGGTGTTCTGGTTGGTTTTTACAAGATTGTTTTTGTATTTAGCATATTGGTAGCATATCAACTGTACACCTGTAGAGTTTGGCATTAGCATGTTGCTACGCTTCAGTCTGTCAGGCACAAAGCAGGACAGCTTTCTTGGAACAAAAACAACATACACAAATACTGGGTAAAACTGTTTTTCTAATTATATCATGTATCATGACTTATTGGTATTAAATGTAATATAAGTACACTACACTTCAAAAAGGATCTGTATGATTTTTGACATTTCTGAGAGTCTCTTATGCTCCCGAGGCTGCATTAATTTGATCAAAAACACAGTAAAAACAATATTGTGACATTATTACAATTTAAAATATCTGTTTTCTATAATATATATATATATATATATAATCCCATGACACATGATCCTTCAGAAATCATTATAATATGCTGATTTGCTCAAGAAACTCTTCTTATTATTATCAATGTTGAAAACAGTTGTGTTGCTTAATATTTTTGTGAAAACCGTGATATTTTTGTCAGGACTCTTTAATGAAAGTTTTAAAAAAAACATTTATTTGATACATAAATCTTTTGTAACATAATAAATGTCTTTACTGTCACTTGTGATCAATTTAATTCTTGCATCCTTACTGAATTAGAGTATTAATTTCTTTCAAAAAATGTTACTAATGTCACCAGTTACAACATAAAATTACGGACCAATAATGTCAACATAAAAACATGCTAAATTTGTTTAAATGCTTTTGAAAAAAAAGTAAATTGTGTCCGGCAGCTATTCACTGTATATAGTATGGAAACTTACTGTTAACCAATTAACAGGTTTTTACTGTAGCATTTTAAGAGTATTTTACTGTTAAAATCGCAATCATTTTTTACAGTGTATCTAACTGGATGATATCTAATGGGATGGAAAAAAAACTGATTTAAGCATAAACAGCTGTTTTTAATACATTCAGAATACTTAAACTGGCATGCCAAACAGGACGTGATGACACACTCCTTATCTTTCCCATGGTCATCCATTGTAGCCAAATGCCCACATTGACCCATAACAGTGTGTGTCTCACTGTCACATGGGCATCTGAAACAAAGAAGCCTGGGACACAGTCATAGGACCCATTCTGTTGACTCATGTGAAGCCATAATGTGATATTTCACCACAATGTGCATCTTTGAGTGATATCGAACAAGCACTGGCATGAACGCTGACACAAAGCAATCAGAAAGCATGAGGAATTAGCTCAAGAAATCTGACGCACTCCTGCCAGAATCATTCGTGAACGTCCAGGAATTCAGTCATCCCGTTCTTTAAATTCCATTCGTCAGATGTGATTTGCAAGCAACAAATATCAATTAAATTACATTTTAGTCAATAAACAACAGCATCTTTTACACAGTGAGAAATCGAGTCTAATATTTTTGATTGATTAGTCAACTGGCATAACATCACAAATTAAGATGTGAATGAGAGCAGAAGTCAAGTGGGAAGCTGGGCCGCATACAGCCTGAAACGCTGCTCAGCGGGGCATCATGCCAGCCTGTCCTATATCAGGCCGACACACGCAACAACACGCACACACAGTAAGCACGGGTCCACAAAAGTTAATCTGTCCCTGTCTCTGCCTGAGTACAATCCAATTTAAAATTTTCAAATTGCTCTAACACACATCATTCACACTCTCTTACAGATGGCAGCCTGAACCCTATTCCTCTCGTCCTCAACACTCAGGTCACAACAAACCAATAAAAAAACTTGGATATATATATATATATATATATATATGAGGTTTGTAGTTCAAATGTGTAATTTAATATATACTCTACAGTTGTGCTGAAAATGATTCATACCCTTGGTAAATATGATCAAAGAAGGCTGTGAAAATAAATCCGCATTGTTTATCCACTTGATCTTTCATTCAAAAAAAAAAATCTAACCTTTAATTAGAGTAAAAAAAAAAAAAGAGAGAAAGTGGGGGGAAATCATATTATGAAATAAATATTTTTCTCTAATACAGTAAGAGGATGTGTGTCTATATAGTCCTAATGCACGGTGAGGTTTGAGTGGTCAAAGACTCCAAGGATCACAGCTGGAGAACTGCAGAAAATAGTTGAGTTTTGGGGTCAGAAAGCCTCAAAAAAAAAAAAAAAATGTTGTTTGGGAGGTTTTCAAGAAAAAACTAGAAAAGAAAAAGCTCTCATCCAAAAACAAACTCCAGCATATTTAATTGCTAGACACGACTGGAACTTTAAACGGGACTGGGTTCAATGGTCAGATGAAACAACAACAACAACAAAAAAAAAAGCTTTTCAGCAGTAAACACTCAAGATGGGTTTGGTGCACACAGGGATAAACAAGTACCCCATGTGTACAATGAAATATACTGCTGGATATTTAATGTTGTGGGCCTATTTTTCTGCCGGAGATCCTGGATATCTTGTTCAGATAGATGGCATAATGGATTCTATAAAATACCAATGGACTGAGCTGAACCCTATATAAAATGAGTGTGGTGAACTGAAGAGGAAAAGCATCAACATGCAGCTGGAAATCTGAAGGGTCTGGAGAGATTCTGGATGAAGGAATGGTCTCTGATCTCCTGTCAGATGTTCTCTAAACTCTTCCGGCATTATAGGTAAAGACTCAGAGCTGTTTTCTTGGCAAAAGGAGGTTGCAAAATGTATGGATAAAACGGTATGATTAATTGTGACCAATGTGTATTAGAGAAAAACATTTATTTCACAATGAGACTTCTCTCCCATTTTAAATTCTTATTCTACAATGAAAGGTTAGATTTTAGCAATTTTTTTAAATAAAACATCTAAAGGATCGATGATACAGGTTAATTTTCACAGCCTTCTTTGATCATATTTACCAAGGGTATGAATAAGTTTGAGCACAACTGTATGTATATATATATATATATATATATATATATATATGCTGTATATACAATCAAATTTGACAATACTGGTTGGGTTTGGGTCTCAGGTACAGATGTCAAATTAAAGCCTGTGCAGACCTCTAGCATGGATCCATAAATTCTAAATTTCACATTTTTGAGATATACGAGGGGGTCAAAGGTCATTGATGCAGACCGTCAGGTCATGGTGGTGTTAGGTCTCACTAGGCTCACATTTGTTTATTTGCCTAAAATGATTAATGAAGAGCTGCCACTCTGACATTATCTAGAAGGTAAAATGAGTTCATTAAAAGGAAATGAGGTTGATATTGATGAACGAAGCCATTCTCAAGAAAATCCTCACGAGAGTGATATTAGATAGCTGGAGCAATAAAAAGTGTGCTGTCATTAATTGGTGGTGCTGGCTAAGGCAATCAGTATTATTACTGCTCATACTGTGAATTATTTGAACAACACTCTGACCCTAAGTATTACAGTTTTTTAACCAATTATGCCACAGACTTGAAAAATACCTCAAATCATGTGGCATGCTGAGGAGATGTACGCTATTTTGGCTCAATTCTGTTGAATTTTTGTACTCCGAGTACAAAGATGATCCACAACTGTTTTTTGTTTGTTTGTTTTGTGAGTCCATTGTTTGTCCTGAAGACTTAAACTGCCCACTGTTCTTCAGAAGAATCCTCCAGGTTCCACAAATTCTTTGGTTTTCTGGGAAACATGTAAGTATCTTCTGTAGCTTCTGAAGGGCAGTACTAAATGAAAACATACGCTATTTAAACAAAATAAGAAACATTTACACATCTTCATCCTGTTCAAAAGCACAGAGAAATAGGAATAGAAGGCAAGGAATGGCTACATGTTCAATATCAGCTTTCTTAATATTTTTACATGAACAAACAGACAGCAGTGAGAGATGGAGAGTGAATTAAGGCATTTTGACGGATGAATGGGAGCAGCGTTTAGAGGAATGCACTGTTCTTTCTCACCATCCACTTCTCCCAAATCCCTCTCACAGTCGCACTGAAAGGAAGCTTTTCATCAACAGAAGGTTGAAAGGCATGAATGGCCATCTCTCTAGCCGTCTCTCCCTGTGTATCTCTTTTTATCCCACTTTCGTTTTAAAAACCACATTCCTGCTCCAGTGTTCAGGTACTGATCTTTTGTTCCAATGCCCATTTTTCTCTTTCCATCTCTCTCTCCCCCTATGGCCACAAATTTTAGAGAGATTGCGTCTTACACTTTTTGGAAACAAAAATTCCAGTTCTTAACAAATCCCAGCCACATTTCTGAATTGCCAACAGGACTCTACTTTAAGTTCACCACGGCAAATTATCCGTAAGTCTTAAATAAATTTTCAGCAGCATCTTTAGAGAAAAACAGACAATCTCAATTAGATTTTTACATTATCTGAAAAACATGAGTGTTGCCTAAGCACAATCCCTTATGAAAATTAACCATGGTTCCCTATCTGTCAGTCACTATGAGTTATGTCGTGATCGACATTATGGGGATTCACTTGGGAGCCCAATCATCTCTGACTTTAAAAGAAAACGGCAATGAAATTTGGCTAGTGGATTTTGCATACCTGAGCCACTCCCCGTGCATACGGGTATAAATAGGCGACAGGTGCATCCACTCTTCAGATTTTTGCTTCGGAGCCGAGTGGATGAAGAGTGCTATTCTCCACAAAGCCTTTCTTCTTCTGACTGGTAGTTCTTCTTGGTTGGCGGTACGGTGCGAACAGCGATGTCCCTGTCATCAGCGATTCCCCTGGGCACTTCAATCTAAAAGAGCAGTTTTCCTAAACGTTTTTTTAAAGATGCCGATCCGTCCGTGTCCTCTTGGGTGCGGTCGTTACCCGTCTTCTGAGGACGGACACGATCGTTGTCTTCAGTGTCTGGTCATCCAACACGCTGAAGCGGCGTTCGTGGATGACTCATGCGTTCATTGCAAACGTATGAGCATGACCTCGCTGCGATCTCGCCTCTCTTTTATAAAAAGAGTGGCACCCTCTGCCGCCACCCGTCCCGGTCTCTCTGGCTCGAGCAGAGGACCGCCGGCTGGCGCTCTGGGAGATCTAAGGGTTACGATAAGAGCTTCTCCGCCGGACACGCCCCCACAGACCTCTTATGCCTCACGCAGCGAGAGTTCTGTTCGGTTCCCGAGTGATTCTGATGGCCCGTCTCGTGCGGCTACCAGCGTTTCACTCGGTGCACCCCGAGAAGATCAGATGTCAATAGCAGCATCGGGGGATGGGCTAGCGTCCTCTGAGGATGAAGATTCGGCGCAAATGTCGATAGCAGCATCGGGGGATGGGTGTTGTCACCTCCGCCTAATCGGACCCAGAGCTGACGGCCATGCTTGCCCGGGCAGCTGTGAGTATCGGGCTGGAGGTCAATAGACCGCCCAGTCCCGAGCCCTCGCGGCTGGATGATTGGTTTCTCGTAGCGGGACGAGGCTCACAACCGCGCTCTGCTCCGGTGCCTTTCTTCCTGGAGGTGCATGAGGAGCTGACGAAGTCGTGGATGGCCCCTTTTATGGCCAGAAGCCACTCGTCTCCCTCCTCCGTCCTCACTACCCTCGATGGCGGGGCGGCCGGGGGGTAAGTTGACATTCCCCAGGTGGAGAGAGCGGTTGCGGTGCACCTGTGCCCGCAAAACACCGCCACCTGGAGGTATCGTCCGCGCCTCCCATCCAAAGCCTGTAAGCTGACAGCCGCTTTTGCGGCCAAGGCTTACAGTGCTGCGGGCCAGGCCTCCTCTGCCCTGCATGCCATGGCCATCCTGCAAGTTCACCAGGCCAAGGCATTTAAAGCAATGAACGAAGGTAATTCCGACCCGAGGGTGATGCAGGAGCTGCGCTCGGCGACTGACTTCACCCTACGGGCGACGAAAGTCACGGCGCGATCCCTCGGGAAGGCGATGTCCACACTGGTGGTCCAAGAGCGCCATCTCTGGCTCAATCTGGCAGAGATGAGAGATGTCGACAAAGCACCCCTGTGCAGAGAATCTCTTTTCTCGGTGTGGAGTTAGACTCGGTGAGTATGATGGCGCGACTCACCAACGAGCGTGCCCAGTCGGTGCTGGACTGCCTGAGTTCCTTCAGATGCAGGACGGTGGTACCACTGAAACACTTTCAGAGGCTCCTGGGGCATATGGCATCTGCAGCCGCAGTCACGCCGCTCGGATTGCTCCATATGAGACCACTTCAGCACTGGCTACACTCCCGAGTCCCGAGGTGGGCATGGCGCCGCGGTACAAATCGTGTCACCATCACACCGACGTGTCGCCGCCTATTCAGCCGCTGGTCGGACCTTGCTTTTCTACGGGCCGGGCTGCAAGACAAGCACGTGTTGGTCGCACGGACAACACTGCGGCGGTTTCATACATCAACCGGCAGGGAGATCTACGATCACGTCGCATGTCACAGCTCGCCCGCCATCTCCTCCTCTGGAGTCAGACGCAGCTCAAGTCGCTGCACGCGGTCCACATCCCGAGCCTCCGGCCAATCCTGGATCTGCGAGTCTTGAATCGGGCCCTTCACAAGTTTCCGTTCAAGATGTTGACGCAGAAGCGCATCATCAGATGCATCCAGCCCCAGGATTGGTTTGCAGCGGTCGACCTGAAGGATGCTTACTTTCATGTCTCGATTCATGTGGCGACTCCATCCCGAGACGATCCAGCTGATTTGAAGTCGATTCGGGGAAGCCCAGGTGGACCCGTTTGCTTCCCGCGAGTCCTCCCACTGCCAGTTGTACTACTCCCTGACCGAGGCCCCCCTTGGCACGGACGAACTGGCACACAGCTGGCCTCGGGCTCTTCGCAAGTATGCGTTTCCCCCAGTGAGCCTTCTCGCACAGACACTGTGCAAGGTCAGGGAGGACGAGGAGCAGGTCTTACTGGTTGGGCCTTTCTGGCCCACCAGGACCTGGTTTCCGGAACTCATGCTCATCGCGACAGCCCCTCCCTGGCGCATCCCCCTGAGGCAGGACCTACTCTCTCAGGGGCTTGGCACCATTTGGCACCCGCATCCAGACCTTTGGAACCTCCACGTGTGGCTCCTGGATGGGACACGGCAGACCTAGCTGATCTGTCACCTGCGGTGGTTAACACGATCACTGAGGCTAGAGCTCCCTCTACGAGGCAAGCCTATGCTCTGAAATGGTGTCTGTTCGCGAACTGGTGTTCTTCTCGCCGAGAAGACCCCCGAAAATGCACGATTGGAGTAGTGCTTTCCTTCCTGCAAGAAAGCTTGGAGCGTAGGCTGTCAGCCTCCACCTTGAAAGTGTATGTGGCTGCTATTGCAGCACATCACGATGCAGTGGACGGCCGGTCCCTGGGAAAGCACGATCTCATCGTCAGGTTCCTGAGGGGTGCCAGATGGTTAAATCCTCCTAGGCCACCCCGGTGCCCTCCTGGGACCTCTTTA
>NW_015664762.1:68186-68877 GCF_001515625.1 Sinocyclocheilus rhinocerous
GCTGCACCACCGCGGGTGCGTCGATTGTCCCTTTGGTGCCACTCGTACGGAGTTTGGGGGCGTGGCTTGCGCTGCCCAACCCGTCCCGTTGGCTCATTCGCACAATCCGACTCGGCTATGCGATTCAGTTCGCCAGGCGACCTCCCAGGTTCAGCGGCGTTCACGAGACTTCGGTGGCAGTCCGAGACGCACCTGTCTTGTGCGATGAAATTGCTGTCCTCCTGGCAAAGGATGCAATCGAGCCGGTCCCTCTAGCCGAGATGAAGCAGGGGTTTTACAGCCCTTACTTCATGGTACCCAAAAAGGGCGGTGGCCTCCGGCCAATCCTGGATCTGCGAGTCTTGAATCGGGCCCTTCACAAGTTTCCGTTCAAGATGTTGACGCAGAAGCGCATCATCAGATGCATCCAGCCCCAGGATTGGTTTGCAGCGGTCGACCTGAAGGATGCTTACTTTCATGTCTCGATTCTCCCTCGACACAGGCCGTTCCTACGGTTTGCGTTCGAGGGTCAGGCATGGCAGTACAGGGTCCTCCCCTTCGGGCTGTCCCTGTCCCCCCGCGTCTTTACGAACGTTGCAGAGGGCGCTCTTGCCCCGTTACGGGAAGTGGGCATCAGGATCCTCAACTATATCGAGGACTGGCTCATCATGGCCGAGTTGCGAGAACAGTTGTGCGATCACAGGGACCTGGT
>NW_015664762.1:69787-75533 GCF_001515625.1 Sinocyclocheilus rhinocerous
ACACTGTGCAAGGTCAGGGAGGACGAGGAGCAGGTCTTACTGGTTGCGCCTTTCTGGCCCACCAGGACCTGGTTTCCGGAACTCATGCTCATCGCGACAGCCCCTCCCTGGCGCATCCCCCTGAGGCAGGACCTACTCTCTCAGGGGCTTGGCACCATTTGGCACCCACGTCCAGACCTTTGGAACCTCCAAGTGTGGCTCCTGGATGGGACGCGGCAGACCTAGCTGATCTGTCACCTGTGGCGGTTAACACGATCACTCAGGCTAGAGCTCCCTCTACGAGGCAAGCCTATGCTCTGAAATGGTGTCTGTTCGCGAACTGGTGTTCTTCTCGCCGAGAAGACCCCCGAAAATGCACGATTGGAGTAGTGCTTTCCTTCCTGCAAGAAAGCTTGGAGCGTAGGCTGTCAGCCTCCACCTTGAAAGTGTATGTGGCTGCCATCTCAGCACATCACAATGCAGTGGACGGCCGGTCCCTGGGAAAGCACGATCTCATCGTCAGGTTCCTGAGGGGTGCCAGATGGTTAAATCCTCCTAGGCCACCCCGGTGCCCTCCTGGGACCTCTTTATCATCCTGGCAGGACTTCAGAGTGGTCCCTTTGAGCCGCTGGATTCAGTCGAGCTTAAGTTCCTGTCTGCTAAGACAGCGCTCCTGACTGCGCTCACTTCCATCAAGAGGGTCGGGGACCTCCAAGCATTTTCGGTGAGCGAAGAGTGCCTTGTGTTCGGGCCGGCCTACTCTCAAGTTGTCCTGAGACCCCGGCCTGGATACATGCCCAAGGTTCCCACCACTCCCTTCCGAGATCAGGTGGTGAACCTGCAAGCACTGCCCTCGGAGGAGGCAGATCCAGCCCTTGCGTTGCTGTGTCCCGTAAGAGCACTGCGCATATACGTGGACCGCACCCGGAGCTTTAGAAGCTCTGAGCAGCTCTTTGTCTGCTACGGAGGTCAGCAGAAAGGGAAGGCTGTCTCCAAGCAGAGGTTGGCCCACTGGATAGTTGATGCCATCGCCTTGGCGTTCCAATCCCAAGGCGAACTGTGCCCCCTGGGGGTGAGGGCTCACTCCACATGAAGTGTTGCCTCCTCCTATGCGCCTGGTGCATGGCGCCTCTCTGGCAGAGAGGCAAAATCCACTAGCCAAATTTCATTGGCGTTTTCTTTTAAAGTCAGAGATGATTGGGGCTCCCAAGTGAATCCCCATAATATCGATCACGACATAACGTCTCCGTTCCCTCCATCAGTAACCGAGAAGTTTTACAACAAATTAAAAAAAAATTTGAAAACAAAACATAATTGCTATAGTTAAACCATGGTAACCAGAAATTAACCACAGTTTTGCTACACTAACCATAGTTTAACCATGGTATTTGTAGTAAAATTGTGGTCATACAAATAGAAATCAACACACCAAAAAAATGGTTGCTACAATTTTACAATAATAAAACCATGGTTCATTTTTGTAAGGGATAGCTATCAGGCCATTGCTAGACTATTATTAGTCGCTAAAGGCATAATCAAACTAGCCAAAACAGCAAACAAACGAAAAACTTCGAATTTGAATTCTGGCCCACTCATAAGTGTCAAAAAACATGTTATATTTGTGTACGTCTTACATTCTATGAGCCTGATCTCTGTTTAATTCTCTGTGCATAAGGTTCATTGCATTTTCTGCATTAAAAAGAGATTGGCAGTAAATTAGCTCTTTCTACTGGGTCAACATGAATACAAAGAGTCAAAAGTGTCAGATCGCATCTAACTTCCCTTCACTAAATAGTTGCACCACTATAACACATGGCATTTCTGTGCAAAGCCATATTTAATATCACACAATAAGTGAATGTGTGCCAGAAAGGAGAGCAATGGCCAAAATGGTAATACGTTATCTGACAGTGTTTATATTTTATTAGCAAATATAATCTTTTTTCATACTATAAAGGCTGAGTTACTACTGAAAATCTCAGCTAGGTGGAAAAGCCACAGATTTCTTTCCAAAATGGGCTGGTCAGACCTGCCAATCAAACCAACCATAGCTCAACCTTAAAGCTTGTTCTCCTGCTGTGTAAATAAGATCAAAACTTGACAGCCAGACCATCCACATGCACATCAACATGAATGGACTTCAAGTTCTAGAATCACATGCTGTTTTCTGATTGGCTGAGGATTGAAAAAACGTGACTTGTTTGTAACATTTTTCAGTCTGGGTAACAGTTGTCAGACATTCAAATATTAGCTAAAAGCATCAGTATTCACGTGTGTTTGTATAAAGGTTGCTGGTTGGAATATTTCAGAGGTGACCACACTTACATCATTTTACCCTTTACCCTCCACCATAGTGGCATACAAAGCACATATTGTCCAACTCTTTCTATTTATCCCTTCCTTTTTCTCTCATCATAAAGAGCTGGCTGAGTGAATGGATGAAAGTTTCACTTTTAATTCTGTTGAAATCTGACAGTCTGCTGCATGTTGTGCCAAAAACACAAAGAGCATGTCAGATCATGTGTCACAGGATCATTGAGAAGATCTCGTCCTCTCGTTTGCATATAATATTTCCAAAGCAGCCAATCAATACAGGAACAGTATTGGATGGAAAACACAACAGAGCTCATAGGCGATCGTCATGAACAACGGAAGAGTTTGCCGAGTTTATGCCTATTACTAAATTATACAAAACATACACAAAAAGGATGATGCAAATAGACATTAAAGTGCAGGTGTTCATTAGCAAGAGCTGATGGGAAGGTTGAGATTTGCTCATTGGTCCAATTATACATTTTGCAGTAATTTGGAAAGTTTCACAGAGAGTCTGCGGTTGCCAGTTCACCTTCTGACTTCATCTTAAAGGTGCAGTTTGTCATTTCTATCCCACAAAATTGCATAAATAATTATTGTTTTCAGCGGGGTTACAATGACCCAGTCTAGTCCTGTCCCAAATCACGACATTGGATGAGTCAAAGTTGCTATGTCAGGCTGCTCAAACAAACAGATTCTATTGGGTGACATTAGTGGCACAGAAATACACACTTTACCTTTAAGAATAAGAGTCTTTTGGGTTTAAAGAAGAACCTTTTTAAACTCTATAAGGAACATTTTATTTGGTAGTACTTCAGAAAACCATCTATGTACTGGTGCTTTAAAGAATCCGGAAACCAAAACACTGATCTGACGAACCTATATAAACTTTTTAAATCTCCAGAACACATAATCGTCAACTCAAGAATCCTATAAAGCAAAAACAAGGTTTTTGTGTTAAACTTAACGATTGCAAGAGGATGTTTTCTGGGATTATTCTAGAATAATTTATCATCACAAACTAAAGTCCCCCACCACTGAATATTGATCCATGTGCATAACAGAACCGGCCAAAACAAAAGCTAAAGTTCAGAGTATGCAGAAGACAGCGGTGACGCTTTCAAATCAGACATGCCAATGCTATAACCTCCTTCCAGAAACCAAATAGCTCATTAAAACCGAATGACCTCAGATGTGAGTCAGACTCCTTAAGTCATCTGTCAGAGGAAAGACAAAGGTTGCATAAAGAACACGTCCTGGAGGGGCAACTATTCAAACTGAGCTGATATTTTCTGGAGGGCCCTTAAACAGCGAAGGAAGTCACTCAAAATAAGATCGAACACATAAGCAGTACTTAAAACATACTTTAAACCAACAACTAGATTTTTCCATTTACTGGCGATGTAAGTGGTGCTTGATTGTGCAAAAGTACCGCTGAAATGCAAGAGTGCTGTTGCTAAGGAGTTCTGTAAGGTTTTTAGCGTGTTCCTGTGCACTTGCTAAGTGGTTTCAAGTGTGGTTCCTTGCTGGCCCAAGTCAAAAGAGCTCACCCAAAGCCTTTATAATATTACACCATCTTAAAAATAATGGCTCTTTATTGGGATCTGGTTCCATGAAGAAACTTTAACAACCATAGAACCTTTTCTATGCACAAAAGCTTCTTTATACTGAAAAAAGATTATTTTTGAATGTTCTTTAGACCAAGAAAAAATGGTTCTTCTAAGAAGGTTCTCTGAGAAAACCCAAAATGGTTCTGCTATGACATCACTGCAAAAACTACATTTCTTAATTGGCATCTATGGTTCCATGAAGAACCCTTAAAATCCATGGACCATTTCCAATGTACAAAAGGTTCTTCATACTGGAAAAAAGGTTATTAAGAATGTTCTTCACACTAAGGGAAAAAAAGGTTCTTCTGAGAAGGTTCTTTGGAAAATCCAAAATAGTTTTTCTATGGCATGTACACTCTTTAAAAAAAGCTTCCAAAAGTTTTTTTTGCTTGTTTTTTTTTTTTTGAAGGGGGAAATCTTTCGCCCTCAGTTGAAATTCCCAATCGCATGGATTCCTATTTTAATGACTGGATTTGGCCCGTGAAAATTCACTGAACAACAGTAAATGTGACCCCACCTTAAGTGTGAGCAATAACCTTAACCTCAGCAAGTACCGCTTGCTCATATTTCAGAACAATGTCCACACACACATGCACTTGCCTGTCTGGACAGGCTCAGTTCAAAATTACAGGCTGTCAGAGATGGAGCTGATGTTCTCTAGCAGCTTAATCTGAACGTGCATGACACACAAACACACTTTACCGCCTGCCTGACTGAATCTGCTCTTGCTAAATGACAAGGTGTTTTGTGTCTGTTTCTGGGTGCGGGTCTGGGTTTGTCTTCATTATGTGGACCAAATGTCCAAACAAGTATAGAATTTTGTTGTATTTTTGTATGGACTAGCACCCCTCACATTTTCTTTAGAAAATATAAAATTCTAGTTTAGTTTGTATTATCAGTTGCCTAGCCTGCTTTTTCTTGGGCAATACATCATTGGGCAAATTCCAGTTAAACACACTTTTCAGTGCACCAAGCGAGAGAGATAGAGAGAAAGAAATGTGGGAATGAGGGATTGCATAGCAACACACACACAAAAAAACACATCATCCTCAGTTTCTGTTTGCCCTCCAGTTCAGTGTGTAGGACAGATCACTTGTGCCTTCAGAGGGGGCGTAGGATCCCAAAGACCATGATTAGGGGATGTTTGACAAACACGCCATGAATTCTGTCCTTGCTTTAAGTGCAGGAAGTAAAAAAAACTCTAGAGGATTAAAAATCAAGCATATCAGCTCTGCTTTTAAAAAACACACATGCATCCATATATACATTCACACTCAAATACTGAAGCTGCAGTGCATTTCACAAGACAAGGAGGTCATTCACATGAACATTTTATCAAAATTGCATACATATCATTTTAAGCTGCTAAATGAGGTGCGAGCAAGAAGAGCAACTGAAGTACACAGAGCAGAACTGAACAGAATGACACCATCAACGCAGAAACCATGACAACTAAAGATTGGTAGGAACTATAACAAAGGAAAAAGGAAACTGACCAGAAACAAACTAAAAGACCATGAAAATTAATTTAAATGAAACATTTAAACACTGATAATTTGTTACAGAGACAATGAGAGAGAGACAGAATTAATGTTACATTCTATTTATTATAATTTAGTGTTTTGGTAAATTTGTTGATTATTTCTTAGTTTAATATTCACTTATTATATTTTGCATTTTAATATACACTTATTCAATTTTGCACTATTGAATATTGACAAAAATTACTTAAAGGGGTCATATGATGCTGCTAAAAAGAACAGTATTTTGTGTATTTGGTGTAATGAAATGTGTTTATGCGGTTTAAGGTTAAAAAAACACATTATTTTCCACATACTGAACAT
>NW_015664762.1:75805-106938 GCF_001515625.1 Sinocyclocheilus rhinocerous
ATGAAAACGTACTTACGTGAGTCAGAACTGCCGGCATTTTATTCTAACGTTACTCTCCCAGGATCAGTAAACAGTCCTCCATAAAATGTGCTGGCGATCCACAGCACTAAGTTGATGTATTTCCTCCGCGACCAGCACGGATCAGCTCTAGGGATGACGAAGCGGATATCGTCCTCTTTTGGAAGGCCAAATAAAGTAGTTTCGCTTTCACAACGAAGCACACAGCGTCTTCAGGACATGGCGGCAGCGGCAACAATACTACAGCGAGAATAAAAGTTATGCTTTCTTTCTTTGCGTGAACATTTGGGCTGTGTTATGCAAATCTTCCCACATCGTGACGTAGGTATGTGGGGGCGTGTTAGAACGAGCCGTTTTAGGTAGGCGTGGCTGACTCTTAACTTTTATAAAGAATATCTCTTTGGATTTGAGACTTTAGTCTTTGCAACTTTACAGATCTTCTTTATGCACCAAGAGCTTGTAACACTTCAAAGAGAAAGGAAAAATTGAAATCGCATCATATGACCCCTTTAAGTAGTTGATTTTTCCTTTCCTTTTTTTTGTCTTTTTTTTTTTGCTTGTTTTGCATTAATAATTAAATTAAGGTTTTTAAATTAATGTTTTAATGTTTTAATTTAAAAACATTAATTTCATTTTATTTATAATACTTAAAATAATTTAACTTATTCATTATAATTTTTTAATTCATTATAACTTATTCATTATAAAAATAAGTAATTTAGTCTTTTCTGTCAATTTGTTGATTGTTGTTTCTTAGTCTAACATACACTTTTTTTTTATCAATGTTAACTAAATTATTGTATTAGCTGATTTTTACTTATTTTATATAATTTTTTAATTTTGTTGTTTTTGAGCGAGACAGATGGAGGAAAGCAGAAGAGTGAAACAAGGACAAGGAGAAAGAGAATGATTGATAGAAGACGGATGCAGAAAAAGATGAGCGAAGAAAAACAGAGGGGGGGAGAAGCTTCTGTGTTCCCCTATGAAACGGATTACGGCCTTGATGTTCCTCAGATATTCAATTTCTCAGAGGCATTTTAATCCCACGGGAAACAAACCCGGCAATATCTTTCTCTCGCTCTGTGTTTGTGTTTTGTGTCTCTTCTAATGCATTTCTGTCTTTAGTTAGACTGAAGAACAAACACTGAGTTCACCAAGATGTACTGAACACCACGTCATCGCCAAAAACCCAACAGAGGCCAAACACTCCCCTCACACAACCCTCACCTCCACTGACAAACCACACACTGGGTTTGGCTTCTGCTTGAACTGTCCTCACTTTCTCATTAAACCATGACAAGATCAACACAGGTGCCAAGAGAAGCTGAAGAAGTCGTGTCAAGAAGTTTACAGCTTAGTTTTAAAAGGGCCATCTTCACTTTTGTAGAAAGTTTCCCCTTACAGAGATAGTCCACCCAAAAATTAGAGTTTATATCTAGAACGTTTAAAAATCTTACTGAACCTGTCATACACACTAAAGAAACCACAACAGGGCTTGTAATATAAAGATCAGCTGTTTACTGTGATGTCTGTGACTGTGATGTCACATGGCCCAGCTCTGCTCAATCTTAACATGATGTCATTAGACTCCCAGCATGCATCTGAATGGTCTATTACTACAAGGCTGCCCACTGTGATAATCTAACCCATGACGGCTTGCAGAGGAGGATTATGCATAGACTGACACATTACTGCACAGTGGTTGGGGCTCTGAACATCATCACCCAACCAGCACCACACCGATGGATGATGAACACCCTGAAAAAAAAAAACATGCAAGAAGATCAAGAGTCCAGACTAAATATTATAAATGAAGCCTATGCATGGGACTGCAAAGGGTGAGCAGTAATGAATAGCATCTGGAAAATGATAGACCTTTTGTTTAGCTCCTTTGGGTTACTGTTGCTAACTTACACGATCTTTACACAACATCTCATAAAAAGTATTTGGAGATTTCTAAGAACCATGTGATTTTCTGTAGAGCAAAAATAGAAAAAAAAATGGTAAAGTGTTATTGATTGAGTATTGTTATGTAGTCTGAAATCAAGTGTAAAATCTATTTAATTAACATTAATTTACATTTTGTATCGTGTCACAGCGATATTTTTTATTGTATTTCCCATTATATTAATTAGATGTTTTTTTAATTAAGATATTTGTTTATTATTTCTACAGTTATTGCAAAAAGTAAATGAATTGAATTATTAATTAAATGCATAAATAAATAAATACATTTTTAATGGAAACAAACATCATAAAAAACACCTAGTATTTCTCTTTTTTTAAAGCAATAGATTCCCAAACCTACTTGATTTGTTGTGATATTCAGAAATGTATAGTGTCAGTCAACAGTCGCTCGTTTCATGTAATTATATCACTTCAATGTAACCTTTGTCCTCTGAACACAGTTTGTATGTATGATGAACAGGTCAAATTAATTCATGGTCTACAAACTTTTAAGAAGGTTTATGCTGCTTTATCAAGAAATAACTGCTGGTAAATCTAATCAGCAGCCCCGAAACTATCAAATTTGCCCATAAGCAATCAAAGAGTGGCAATTTTGGGCAATTGTCACCACTTCTGGCATGTGTGCAAAGTTTCATGAGTTTTCAAGCATGTTTAGGCCCTCAAAAATGCAAAGAAGAAGAAGAAATGGAACAATTCCAATAGGGTCCTCGCACCGCGGTGCTTGGACCCTAATAACAGTACATTGTGCCAGATTTTTACAGATTTTTCTTAAAATGTAAGTGGTTTGCAGACCTTTTCTGGTCAACAAGTTGGTTTCCACTGGTTTCCTACCAGCTGGGGTAGAGGGGTTTATATGCAATTGATAAATATTAATTTCTCTTTAGTGATTCAGAATAGCATTTCTACTTCCATTATTCAACATCTATTAAACTGCTGACTTGATTGCTTTTTAGACCCATCAAAGATCTCTGGTGGAAATTGAAGACATGTATTCAAGCATAAAAACATTGATGTTGGCAGCTACATTCAGATTATTAACAGTGTATTCTTACTTATAATGAACGGGAAAACAGAAATCAATGTGCTGGAAACATTTTTACAGATACGTTTGAAGCTCAAACACTGAGAACAGGTTCAGGAATGATGGAAAAGTGAAAAGGGGAAAATGCTGAAAGATCAGGAATAGGTTTTCTGTAAATCAGCTGTGTATTTCCATAGAAAGCAACAAAGAGATGGACTTGTGTCATGGTGAGATGTAATGTACTGTAATGACTTTGAGGAGAGCCACTGGTAAAAGTGATGTGTCAGCATTGCTCTCTTTCTTACAGTCTTTCTCTCCCTCCCCATCCATCTCCCTCCTCTCCTTCCTTCCGTGTGGATTTGCGATTCGATTTTGTTGAGTGATGCCATGTGGTTGGGTCACAGAGGAGAAACACCCCTTTTTACAGCCAAAGAGACAGATTCCCTCTATGTGCTTGACTAATTTAAGCGAAGCTCAGTTCACGCTGACCAGATCCATCTGCCATAAAACTCTTGAGAGCAACCTGATCAGCTATAACTGCTACTGTTAACAGATAATGTCTATTAACTAATATCCATATTTCAAAATCCACATGTGGAGACAGACAGACAGACAGACAGATAGATAGATAGATAGATAGATAGATAGTTTTTTTATTTGTGTTGGAAACAGAAAAACAGAATTAGAAGAAAAATTCATAAATCAGAGAGAGAGAGAAAACTGAATTGTGAGATGATGAGAACTCTAAACAAAGTCAGAATTGTGAGATAAAAAGTTGCAATTACCTTTTGTATTTTTTACATTCTGTGGCAGAAACGGACTTTCATAAGTATTTGTTGTGCTACATTTAATTGCATGCTGATTTGCATGCTGAACAAACAAATAAATTGTAGTATTTGTTGTAGTACAATTATATTTATGTTCATTTGAATAAATACATTTATTTAGAGATAGACAGATTTCAGCCACAAATAATTCTCGACCAACTGTAATTCTGTGTAATACTGTATGCATTCATGAGAAAACACACACACACACACACAAGCAAAATGTGTCTCAGTAGGAAAGCTGCCTCTGATACACTCCAGACCACTGAACAAAACCCCTCATCCACTTAGATAACATGCTGCGCTACCTCATTCAAAAATCATAGATCTCCACTGGAAACCACTTCATTTTGACATCATACTCGAAGCATACATTTCATATAAATCAGCAGGCAGAGATGGAGAGGAAGAGAGAGAGGGGAGTAGGCTGTCACCCTCCAGCAGGGTCATTTCACTGAACAAGAGACAGAGCTGTGGAAACACACATGCAGCATTTCATCACAATAACTACAGTATGAACATCTTTCACTAATGTTTGACAAGCAGAAAGTTTGTCTATTGTTTTAACTTATTTGTGTGAAATTTTTGCTTGATCTTTTTTTAAAATGAATGTCATTTGGTTTGATACTTTGTTTTATAATGCAAAGGCATTCATGCATTTTTAAGTGTCACATAAATGTCCAAATACTTTGTGGCCTGTGTACACACACACACACATGCAAATTCAGCTGAGCATGAACTGTCTACATCAAAACAAAGCTGGATTATCTGTATTATTTATGAACAACTTTGGCTCAGAGGAACAGAAATAGAGAGAGAGAGAGTGAGATAAAAATAGCAAACAAGAAAACAAGAGAGAATTTCCAGTTTGTCTCTAATTACACAGACAGTCTGCTGCGTGAGATGACAGTTTATACACCTTTTTGTGCTGTTATCTTAATGTTAGCTGTTTCTCCAGAGAATGAAAGAGATAAATGGATCGCCCTGAGCTTTTAGCACATCTAAAAATACATCAATCTCATCCAACTCACAAAGAAATATATATATATATATATATATATACATAGAAAGAGATAGAGAGAGTATAAATTGACCACAGCTCTGATTCTACGAAAGAGTTCCCCAAGGATGTTTTTCATGACGTTTCCCCATCTTGACAAACTCACTCCCCATCTCGAGGGCCTGTCTCTAAAAGACGACACAAGGAAATTGACGGCATTTGAACATTGAAATTCCCTGCTCAGTAAGGACACTACACATGAACATGATGACAGCATCAGTCCTGCTTTAGTATTGTTCCTGTACTGATGTGACGTTTGCAAAATGTTGCTGCTCGCATGGCTACTTGAGAGACGTTTTAGGCAAAGCTTCATTAAGACAACGGTCTTGACGACCTTTTCTTTTCTAGATATTTTGAAACAGGAGTGACTATAATATTTTTTATGCATGGGTCAATGTAAAAGATCAGAATATTATTCAAGAACTTGGAAAACCCAAAGTGAGGGTCTTGGTAACTTAACGGTTAAATATCTAAACTCCCAACACAAAGATTGAAGGTTCATTCCCAAGTAACTCTGACCCATGAACTAGAGTTCTGAAAATCCTACTCCATCTCCACTGTAGCTGTCAACACACCACTTAACCCCCGTTTGCCTCAGGGAGGACAGACCCCGCAATCAGCACACTGTTTGTTCAAAGACTCTTCAACTTCTGAGGCACAATGGAAATTCTCATTAGAGTCATAATAAATTAATATTTCAGCCAAAGAAGAAGGAAACTACACAACTATAGCATTACGAAATTATGAACTGTGATTATTACATCAGATGCTCCCATAATGAATGGGGTGAAATCTCTCTCCTTTTCCCACACCTCCCTCCAGCTGCTGTGAGTCCAGCCAAACCAAACATGCTCTCTCCTCTCTCCACTGCCCCGTAATAGTGCTGCAAGCTCGCCGCTCAGCCCAGCTTTAACCATTGAGATTCACATTTGAGACTACATTGCTCTTCCAAATCCCTTTCATACTTCCTTCTGATTCTAGTGCATGTAATGTCCTACATTCTTAATCGACACATCGTCCCTCTGCTCTCACGTGGAGAATCTTCACTCTTAGTCTCCAGGGGTTAAAGTTAGGCTGCTGTTAAGAGTGTCAAACCAGAGACTAAGACACATGCTAAAATTACAACAAGAATTCACAAGCTCTGGTACACTTCATGTTCTGTCATTACAGGAACCCCATGAGCTATTTGTGCTTTGTTATTCCAGAACGCGCCCTGGGTCATAACTAATACATTTACAACATGTCAGAAGTTATAATGCCATTTTAATGTTGATATCAATATGGTATCAGTTTATTTTAAACTGAGGACTGAATTTAGTTTCTCAGCCAACCCTCATCCAAATCACAGTTTCATAACGTAAATCATATTCATAGTATAAAATCAAGCATATGCAAGCCTGATTCAAAAAAATACGATATAAAAATATAAACTAAATACATTTTAGCTGTTGAAAACAAAAGGTTTTTGTTTGGTTACCAGCATTCTTCAAAATATTTCTTTTGTGTTAAGCAGAAGAAAGGGGGTTAGTAAAAGATGACAGAATTTTCATTTTGCAATATTCAATATTCGTTTACTTGTAATCTGAACAAAATTTCAGAGCAATCATTGTTCAGCACCGGAGAAAACCACTGCAAAAATGACACCGGAAGGTATTGTATTATTTCTGAATCTGATTGAGAAAACAGATTTAATCAGATTATCAGATAGTCAGATTTAATTAGATAATTAGATAATCAGATTTAAGCATTTACATACTTTTTTTTTCCCTGTTCATGGTTATTTCAGGTCTACACCACTCCTTTCAAATGGATCAAAATGTAATTCGGATCAAGCTAAAGTTGATCAATTGAAGTATTTATGTGAAGGCTTTTTAATCTGATTACTAATGGATTATTTGGGTGCATGTAAATGTAGCTATTGAAAACTGAAAGGGAAAATCTGCAACACTCAATATGTTGGCTTTAGGAACAGAAGTCCCGCCTTTCTATTAAACAAGCGAAGTGTAGGTGAAGTTATAGAATCTACCAATCTAACTAAGCCAAGCTAACCAGCCAAACCCCTGGTCTGAACCCATCAGCATGTGTATACTTGCAGTGTAAATTTGAATACCTTACAATGAATCATCAAGGCTAGCTGGAAATGTGGTTAGGATTATAAAGATTCAACTGTTTTCCAGAAAACACAGTGTGACTCTTTTTCTCAGAGTCAGGGTAAATTTAACTTCACTGGGATTAAATGAACTGTCACAACATTCAAGTGCTACACAGCACAGGTCTCTAAAATAAAAGAAACATGTTAAAGTCAACGTAAAAAGTATGTTACATAAATAAAAATGCTCAAACTAGAGTCTAAATTGACTTTGACAGTTATGGCAAAAAAGCTCATTTTGGACCCTGTATATATCAGGTTATGGCATGTATATATACAGGTAGCAGCTATGAGGGAATGTGACCTCCATCTCTCTCTCTCTCTCTTTGTATCTCTCTTCCTTCAAAGGATGTCACACAATAGCAAATCCATCAAAAATGTCTTTGTCTACAGGTCACCTTGGTCCATCACATCTCTCTCTCTCTCGCTCTCCTCTGGGAGGGCTGGGAGGAAGGCTGAGAACTACATTACACTGCATGTATTACAATCTGAGTCAGTTATTTGTCATATTTAGTGGCTAGATAATTCAATAGGTCTCGCTCCGGATTGCAGATTTACATCACGGCGCTGTCCTGGTGTTCTCTGATTTCACAAGTATCATATTCAGCTGCGGCTCACATCCTGGGAGAGAGGCCAAGGTCTTGTATAGACACACAGTTTTGTTTTACCAATTACCAAAAAAAATCAGGATCTGCCTAAAACAAGACAATTACTGTACACTCAAGACAAATCTCTCATAAGTGCCCTTTTCAGCCCTGATGAAAAGACCAGCGTAGTTGGTCCATGCTAGTTCAAGCTGATTCCGTCTTGTTGAGATGGATGGTCCCAAGCAAACCTTAGCAGTCTTGCTGGTTAAGCTAGTTAAAAGAATAGTCTATTCTAAAAAGTTTTTTGTACCCACCCTTGTTCCATCTCATCATTCCAAACCTGTGTGACTTTCTTCCATTAAAATTACTTTTAATGTAAAAAGTACTAACTCATGAGAAAAGTAACGAATCACTCTTTTGAGACAGATATTTTCGATAAGTTCACAAAACCAGTCTGAATAATTCGTTCACGAATTAAACTAATCTAGTTCTCAATCTCACCCTCAGGCCATCTAAGATGTATGAGTTTGTTTCTTCATCAGAACAGATTTGAAGAAATTTAGCATTACATCACTTACTCACCAGAGCTTCAATGGAGAAAGTAATGTTATGGATAGAGGACTCGAAGTTAAAAACATCTCAACGGTTCGAAGTTAAAAACATCTTAATTTTGGATTTGTTTAAAGGGGTCATATGATGCAATTTAAATTTTTCCTTTCTCTTTGGAGTGTTCTAGGGGCGTAACATTTCCGTCACACACTTGAGGTATTAGGCCAATCATAACGCACTGGATAGCTAGCCAATCACAGCACACCTTGCTTTTCAGAACGATGTTTCATTACACCAAATACACAAAATAATGTTCTTTTTAGCAACATCATATGACCCCTTTAATAGAAACACACATCTTTTCACTTCACAAGACATTAATTGATGGACTGGAGTCATGTGGATTACTTGTGAATGTTTTTATCGGCTGTCTGGACTCTCTTTCTGACGGCACCCATTCACTGCAGAGGATCTACTGATGAGCAAGTGAAGTAATGCTAAATTTCTCCAAATCTCTTGCGAACTCACCTATGCCTTGGATGGCTTGAGGATGAATAAATTTTTTTTCATTGTAATTGCTTTTAAAAGTGCAACCACAAGTAAGTCATGCAAGTTTGGAACAACATGAGTTGAGTAAATTATGTGAATTTTCAATTTTGGGGTGATTTATCCAGCAACCCAGCATCCAAAACACAACATATACTTGCTAGCCATAAGAATCTTTTCAGCATCAAGGAAACAAGGAAACAACACATCAAGAAATATTTTAATAAAACACTAGTACTTCTAAAGTCCAACCATCTGTTTTGCTTATTTAAAGAGACAGAAGAAGCAGCAGATTGGAATGAGAATCTCAATATCAGTTTTCCCTTCCTCCTTCCCTGTATCTTTTTTTTTCCTTCACTGCTGCAGTGTGCCGAGCGGTTTCTCTTCTCTGCATGACATCAAACACTATGTGGTGAGTTTCAGGCTACAGAGGGCAGATTACAGCTTAATGCCTTCAATATCTACTGCATCAGCACTATAAACACTTCACTCAGTGTCTATGTGTGTGCGTATGAGTCTAGGAATACCCCATTCTCAATTCATCTTGCTATGGATTGGAGGATAAGTGCACAAATCTATTGTGAAAGCATGTTGTGTGACACCAACAAACATTTAAAATATATGCATGCAAATCAATACGCACTTATAACAAATCAAAACAAAATGCAATGCATTCTGTATGCTACACACACGTACAGCATGAATAAAAAAGAAAGGCATTCGGTACTGTGCCCTATAGCAAATGTTCTCAACTTAAATATTGAAATATTCATGCACAAAGAGGTTTTGCAGCCTATGATGTTACCACGGGCCATTTTGCTTTTGAGCAACTGTCATTTGCCTCCAGCAGATGCACTAGTGGCCATCATCCAGTGGGCCGCCACGGCTCAGGGACCTCATTAGTGCTTTCATGCTCACCTGTGTCCATGACTTAAACATGACTAATGACAACTGCTTTATGACCACTGCCTGGTCTACAGTCACAGCTAGGAGGTGCTACACATCGTCATCATCATGGTCAATGTGGTTTGAGATGCTACAAGTTGCAGACTGTGTTCTATTGTAATTTTATTACTGAGTTCAGAAGGGGAGGTTGGGTTAGTTAGCAAATAAATAAACAAACAAACAAATAAATAAATAAATATTTGTTTTATATGATATTTAAACTTAAATAATACTAATAATAAGGCTACATGTTACACCCTGTGTTCTATTATGCATGATTAGACAAGCAAAAACTAGTTCAATTTTTCATTCATTATTCAAACTGAGTTCAGAAGGAGAAATTGGTTAGTTGGTATGGCAAATAAATAAATAAATAAATAATTTATAAATAGAGAAAATCTATTTATTAAATTATATAGTTTATATTTTTTACATATATGCACATATAAATATATTTTTTATTATTAATATTAATATTTACATTATTAATATTATTCATTTATAATAAATCAATAAATCTTAGCCCACATTTCATGCAGGCTAGACTCACATACCACATGAGCATCATGACTCAATATGTCGCTTGCACTGTGCAGTGCCATATCTCTAACCCCAGCTGCTTTTTAATTACATAATCCATATATTAAGGCTAGACAATTTAGTGACTGACCTCTAATCTGAAAAGGTATGTTTGCAGGTACTATTCCAGTAACGCGATATATGATTGGAACATATTAGACAATTATATGCTCCCCAACTGTTTTCTATTGCATCAAAACATTTGAAAGATTTTACAAGATGTCAGCCTTTACATTGGGCGTAACTCTATCCACTACACAAGGACGGTGAGAAAAATGAAAATAAGAAGTACATCGAGACAAAGGTGAGTTGAACTTGGCTTGCTTTCCTAAAATGATTCCTGATATGAGCCTGATAAGAACTGACAGGAGCCATCTTGACCTGATCTGTCACTGAATCACTCTTGAAATGAGGTCAGGTAGAGATTACCATTGTGTATTGTGGCAACCTCAGGCTCTGGTGTGGGTCGCTCAGCTTGTTCGGGCCTTTAGCAGGGTGTGCCACAGTTCGCCGAGGATCCCCTCTCCGAATCACCAGGAGAATATCATTACTCACTTATGAGTAAAACAGAACGCATGGAGACTGATAGAAGACAGCTGCTGCTAGATGAGCTTTGCAATGTTCTACTAGATAAAACACGATAGACATAAACACACACTCACAAACATGACCAAAGGCCAAAACATTTCTCTCACAGGGTTGGTGTCAAGTTCATCTCAGATGAGTCAGAGCGAAAGATCCAGCTGAATGTTCAAATCCAGCCTTAGAAATTCAAACAAAGCTTTTAAGACTTTTCCTATCAAAAATTAAAGCCACATCCCAAATGAAATTCATCCATCTAAGATTAATGCTGATCATCGACTAGCAGCAGGAGAGAAAAGAGTGGAAAAAGAGCGAGAAGACTCGGAAAAACGGGTGGATCCATTAATGTCAAAGAAACCGCTAAAGAAGATCTCGAGTTTGTGTCCAGATTTCCTGTCCAGGCAGCTGACACAGTCATTTAACTTTAATATTCACAAAAACCAAAATCAGATTCTCGCAGTTTTATGCATGGGAGGACAAGTATGTCAGCTCTTGAGTGGAGAACCAGGGAAACATCTCTGCAGTCTAAAAAAAACTGCAGTATAGTTGCAGAACATTTCCTAGGGGAAACTCTTGACTCTGAAACAATTACTTTCATTTAAATCTCATTGTCTCCATATGGATGAGAAGTTAGGGATAGGGTTTTGATCGCCATCACTTAGACACGTTACACTGTGCTATCAAAACACAGCGGCGTTAACATGTCTGATTGAAGGGATCGCAACAATGCATCAATCTGATTGAATGCATCTGGACATGTTGTGCGTGTTTATGAGGATAATAACTCCATCACATTAACGTAAAGCCACTAACGTTTGATTTTCACCTCTATTAATCTTCTAAATGGAGGACACTTTCTGATCATTAGGGAATACCAATCGGGATCAGCTCGTGCGTCATACACAAAGGGTTGATGGGTAAAAATACATTCAGGCTGCAGTGCTGAGCATAGTAGAGCAATCTAGGGTCATAGAAAAATTCAATGAAACAAAGAGAAATCAAGGTCTTCTGTGCGTGTGAAATCACTAGAGCTCTACCACACAGCACACCCACTGAGGTTTCATCTTTTTTCATCTTTTCAACTCAAAAATCAAAAGTGAAAACTCTACCTTCATGGAGCAATTGTGGATAAGATGATACTCCACCTTGACTCACACACACACACGCACACACACACGCACGCACACCAGCAGTGACTGCAGAAAGCTCATAATCACCAGTAAATCTCTGTAACTATGCCACACACTCAAACAAAATGACAGCAAGAAGCGGTCTGGAAAACTGCTATGGAATCCTGGGTCAAAGACCTGTGGGAGAGTCACATATATGTGCAGGAGAGGGGTCTGTGACAGACAGTGAGATGAACGAACAGGTTTCATGCATAAGAGGCTCTTCAGAGAGAAAAAAACATGATAATTCATAATAGTTTTCATAGAATTTGACAACAGTCGACTATAGGCATTTATTTTAAACTTCACTTCTAACTGTTAATAAGCTCATTTATGATCATATATTACATTATGATCTGTATTATAGCACTTTGAATTACTGTAACATTGTGTCGTGTATGAAACTTGTCTTGCCTGCTGATAACATAAGATGATAATGCATTTGAATCGCACAGTAACTTCTTGCATTAAAGTTTGTCTCTGTTGGCTATTCAATGTCTTTATCACAACTGTCATTCGCGCTGAAATGAAGGGTTGAACGGTTCACCTACCGAATATTTCTGTTTGCGGGACTCCGTTCAGACTGAACCCCTTGCTGCTGTAGAACTGCCTGAGGTCCGAGCATGTCTTGGGTTTACTGTCCCCGAACACCAGCCCGGTAAGAGCGCACAGAAGCACCAGCACGACAAAACTCATCCTGGACAGAAGAAAGAAGCGTGATGTGTGAATCAGATCCAAGGGCGAAGAAAGATGATACTCCACCTTGACTCACACACACACACGCACACACACACGCACGCACACCAGCAGTGACTGCAGAAAGCTCATCATCACCAGTAAATCTCTGTAACTATGCCACACACTCAAACAAAATGACAGCAAGAAGCGGTCTGGAAAACTGCTATGGAATCCTGGGTCAAAGACCTGTGGGAGAGTCACATATATGTGCAGGAGAGGGGTCTGTGACAGACAGTGAGATGAACGAACAGGTTTCATGCATAAGAGGCTCTTCAGAGAGAAAAAAGGTATAAAAATTTGCAGATTTTTAGGCAAGAGTCCTTTATAGTTAGTTCAGTTAAATAAATTAAAATAAAAATCTAAAATAAAATAATAAAATTGTGTTTCCATACAATATAAAAATTATTATTATTATTATTATGAGAGTCCTTTATAATTATTTCAGTTAAATAATTATATTTATCTCAGTCACAGCCTCACTGACATTTTCACAAGTATATACACAAATACAAGGACTTACAATGAACGGTTCACCTACCGAATATTTCTGTTTGCGGGACTCCGTTCAGACTGAACCCCTTGCTGCTGTAGAACTGCCTGAGGTCCGAGCATGTCTTGGGTTTACTGTCCCCGAACACCAGCCCGGTAAGAGCGCACAGAAGCACCAGCACGACAAAACTCATCCTGGACAGAAGAAAGAAGCGTGATGTGTGAATCAGATCCAAGGGCGAAGAGCAGCGAATAAACGCGTCCACAGCGAAGCCTCCCGTTTCCAAAAGCGCATCGGGTCGCTCCCACGCCCAGTGTCTTATTCAGTGGCAACCACTTGAATTAACAAGGAGAGCGCGATCCTGTGTGAGAGATGACGGAGCGGAGAGGGAGGAATGACATGAACTCACGGGAGCGCACAGTCCGGAGACGCGTCTGTGCGCTCGCGTTCGGTCTAATGCGAGGCGGAGCGGAGCGGAGCGGGGCGGGCGGGCGCGCGAGCGAGCGAAGGCACCATCTGCAGGGCATCGGGTTCGTCTGCCGCTGCCGCCGCGTTACATCAAATCAGCCCGCTGGCCAATGAAGACGGGATTCCATTTCCCCACAGGCTCTCCTCTATGACAGGATAAGGATCTCTGAGATTCCTTATGTAATTTAGTGAAACTCTGACTGACTTTGACATGTCTTTGTACTGGATTTGTGTCTAGTCCTAGGGGGATACAGTAAGAACTTTATAGGATTCCGTTTGGAATCAAACTTTGGAACCAATCCTAAAATTTTCTTATATGATTCCAACATGACATAAAACTAGAGCTATGTTGGAATGGAATACCAGCACTATTTAAAAAAAATGTAAAACCAAGGAGTGCACCCTGGCCCCGCTTACACACATAGGCCTATTAACATCCATTTGAAACAGAATGACACTAAAAACAGGTGTAAACAGGGTTTGATGTGTTTTGAGATTCATCCACTTCAACATCATTCAGAAACGGACAAAAGAACGTGACCTCACGGCCAGGGCCGCATTAACCATTGGGCTAGGCGGGGCTGAAGCCCCGGGGCCCGAGCAAGGAGGGGGCCCGTGATTGGCTGAAAATCCTATTTAAAGCTATATATATATATATATATATATATATATATCTTATTTGTAATAGGGGGCCCTGGAGTCAGTCTTAGCCCCGGGGCCCAGTAAGGTCTTAATGCGGCCCTGCTCACGGCATCTGTAGAATAAATGTTAATCTGGCCTGTATGCAACTTTATGTAGTTATGTGTAGTCTATTTTTGCGACTTTGGAGCCTCCTACAGTTAAGTGAGTGGAATTCTTTGTAGTACATGTACCACTGTCCTAATTACAGTGGATCGCTGTACACGTGCATTTGTTGCTGCCGAAAAGCAATCTGCCCTTTTCGCGGAATTTCGTACCCGCTCACCAAACATACAAGCTCCTAGAACAGACGTTTGACGGGAGAGTGTGGGAAAGATTATTAGAAGTCAGTGTGCCATCAGAATAATTTTTAAACTAAATAAAAAAAAACTGGACATGATAGGTAAGGTCAAGTACTCTGAATTGTGGAACACAGTGATTTTTTTTTTTAACTCTTCTTTTCTGTTGCCCACAAAAATGCCTCTGAATATGAGAGCTGGAAGATTATACTGAATTATTTATGAGGGAAATATCAGGTAAGGTCCCAGCCTCTCTACTTCAAGTTACATGTAATGCTCTGCCATATTTATTACAGTCCCAGTCAGACTGTCAAGCCCTCTGCGGACAGGCCAGATCTTGACATGCTTCAAAGATGCAGTAAATTTTTTAACAGGCTGCAGCTCGCCTGCGACAATACACACATCCGTAGTTACTCCTTGACAGCCACAGCATTTTCTGAGCCATGTCTGCGGCCTGCAGTTTGACAAATATGACAGGAAACAATCCTCACACTGAGAGAAAATACCAGCCCCTGAGCCACAAACAAGAGTTGGCGGTATATTACAAAGATAATCCAGGAAATGTACTGCTGAAAAGAGAATAAAGGCGAGTGAATATGAACAGGTTAGTGATAAACAGTGGCACACTTACATGGGTAAGAATAAATACAGCCATTATACTTACATAACAACTGAAGGGAGCTGCCAGGGATATTTGTGTGAGTGAATAGCGGGGTGTGGCTGGATAAAACTGTTTCAGAGAGGCACACAGTTAGTTATATGCTTTGCCCTTTCTGTCTTCTAGCAGTTAAAATAATGATAATGTTGTTTCTGACTTTATTTACAATGCACACAAATCCCATTTGGTTTTCAAATCATTTGGATTTACGGTACGCACCTTCATTTTGCAAGTGATACAATCAAATCCATTTGCTCCTACAGCAAACTGGAAATTGTGTTTTTTTTAATTAAGTTTCAAATATATATATATATATATATATATATATAAAATTTAATAAAAAATTTAATTGAACAAATTGGGTTTCTAAATATTTTAGTTAGTTTGTTAGTAAGTTATTTTTCAGACTACAAAATCTAAACATTTATGGCAAAAATCCTGAATAAAGTCAATGCAAATCATACTCTCTTAAAATTGTTATTCAGGAACAAATTAGCCTTTTGAACTGATTTGAGGTTTTCTTGAAAATTTCTTTGAAGATTCTGGACTTTAAATCAGAATTTTAAATTAGCAAAATTACAGTACACTGTTTTGATGATACACCTGTACATACAATAAAAAACATTATATGATGAAGTATTTTACTTCATATAGACTTAAAATTTTGAACAAATTCATCATAAATGGCATGATTGCATAAAAGTGTAAAACGTAAGTTAAATGCACGTTAAATACAACAACAACAAAAAACACTTATCACATATTGATAAGCAGTGAAATTTAGATTTCATTTGCTACAAAAACAAAGAAAATGTAAAATTATCTTCTAGGAACATATGTGACCCCAATGAGTCACACAGTGCTCAAATGATCCAGACTTAAGATTCAACTCTGAACTCACAGTCAGCTGAGATCTGAATATTGGAGCTTCATAATAAGCATAACAAATGTTGCTTCTCAAATTCAGGCTCATTTCACTCATTACATAATTTCAAAGCAAACAAAACAAATGCCTTGATGCACTTTTATATGGCAGCCTGTGCATGAACACAGGAGTATTCTGTTGAGTCTGAGAGAGAGAGGGCAAGATGCCGTTTCAGAGAATGAGGGGACCAAATTCATCTCATCTACACAAGAATAGCAGCAGCGGTGGCATATCCTCTTCCACAGAGTCAGAACTCAACTAAGCCCAGCTGAATTTCATGGTGCAGTTATTACCAAAGGTCCATCAGATTTGCTGGTCTTGACCCATACGCTGGTCTCACGCTGAATAAGGTTACCTAGTGGCATTTATGTTTGTTCAGCTTGGTCTCAGTGAGTCAGGTCTTCTGGGAGCCGAAAAGCCACTGAATACAGTGGTTTGGGACCTGTATTCAGGTCCGTCTGGTCATGTGATCAAAGTCTTTTGGAGAGAGCTGACTCATCCATGCCCACTCATCTGGCCAGTCATCATAACATGACACGTCTGTGATGTCACAAAAAACACCCTGACAAAAAAACAGAGTCTCTAAATATGAATCATCTACAGCTATCTTTAATTAGACTCTTCTGATTGAATCCTGAGATATTCATAGAGAGATGACACATTAAAAAAATTAATTAATTAAAAAACATCTGAAAGATGTTATGCCATTTCACAGTTGACAGGTTTTTTTACTAATCAAGTATAAAATGAACAGTGAATTGTATGTTTCGAATTAGAGAAAAAATTATTATAAATTAAAAAATATTATAAATTAACTCAGAATTTATCATTTATCAATTAAAATAACTTTTTTTTTAAAGAATCGCTGCACTACTTGAAAATATTTGTTTTACACTTATTTAAAGAGTTAATGTTTCCAAATATAAAAAAGAGGTATCCAAAAGAAGATGAATTGAAAAAAAATATATTTAAAATGTAAAATACAAAGTGTAAATATAAATTAGTGTTGGATGTAAATATAAAGATTTTAGCAAAAAAAAAAGGGGGAAAGTTCATTAAGACAAACTTAAAAACATTAGCGTGACAGCTTTGTCTTATGTTAGAAAAAAGTTTAAAAAAATAAAATTAAAATAAAAAGTCTTGAAGTCTGGAAAGTTTTATAGGTAGTATGGATAAGAGACTACAACGGACGGACGGACGGACGGACGGACAGACAGACAGATAGACAGATAGATAGATAGATAGATAGATAGATCAATGCAATTGAAGTACACTAATATCCAAACATTGAAAAAAATTAATATATTAATACTATATTATGAATTTATATCAATTTAGTCTGTTAAAACTTCTCCCATCTGCTGATCGTTCTGGCTTCATTATCAATTTGACGCTCAAAAGCAAACCACTTTTACTGCATAAATATTTATTATATAATAAATTCTATAATAATATTTGAACTTCCCTTTGAGAAGAGTGACGTGGGCTTGCTGACGTGGGGTAATGTGGTTGAGCCCCTGTAGAGCTGGAGTGGTTGTCGTGGCAGGTGGTGGAAGATCTTCTACGGGGTTGTGCTGCGATAATTACACAAATAAGCTTCTCTGCCCATGTTTGCTCCAGACAGACGCATTCAAGTTTTATTGGATCTGACCATGAAAATTTTGCTAAAGCTGACAAAATCTCCCTCCAGTGACATCCAAGAAGGAAAATTTTCTTTTAGGGTAGGGTTAGGGTTAGTCTATATTCATTAGCCTTATATGATAACAATGACTGTATTGGTGTGGTTCAAAGGACATGCTCAAAGTTTCAATGATGTGAAATAAAGGAATTGATGGTTTTAGGCCCTCCTCTGAACACACACACACACATTTGAGCTGAAGAGTTTGAAGTGAAAAATAAACAGAGGTGTGACAGTAAAGAGGATGTTGATGTTAAAACATTTAGCAAAGTATGAAAGCTGAGAAGTGTTCAGCAAAAAAGTGAGTTCATATATATTTAACAAAGGAGCTAAAGAGAGAAAGAGAGAGAGGGTAGGAATGTGTTGGTGTGTCTCCAGGCATGCTGGCATGGAAAAGCCAAGTAATTACTGAGACAGAAACCACACTTCTGTCCCACACTCCTGAGAGTGTAGGGCGCGCACTTTACACACAGTCATCAGTTGAAATAAATTTCCATACATTAGACGCAGTTCTCAAGAGAAAAATACTCAGTTGTCTTTGCATATTAAACACTACATCGCTCCTGAGAAATTCATTCTTTTTTCCTTACCACACTTTTCTGCATTCTTTCTCACTGGAATCTAAGCATTAGTCAGTACTGCATGCATCCTCCATGAAGACGATCCCAGAATGCATTGCAATAATCTCTGTGGGGAAAAAAAAAAGAAAACCACGATTTCCACAAAATTATTTAGCAGCACAACTGTGTTCAAGAGGTTTCTTGAGCCCCAAATCAACATATCTGAATCTTGCTAGTCTGCTTGGTGAACCAACAGGTCTAGTTGATTAAACTAGTTTTGTTTTCATCCTTCAGGAAAAAAATAACATCATAAATCATCTTTGTTCATAGAAAAAGAACAGGAACAACAATTTTGTTTATGCTATCTACCTTTGTCGAGATAACATATCATTCATGTCTCTTTCTTCTCTTTCTGTCCATCACCTCAGTCGTCTCCACAGAGCCTCCATCTGGTCATAATGAGTCCATATTTAGCCGAACCGTTCTGGGCCGCTCCTGTATATTATTGAGCGTCTGCAATCCACAGAGTGATCGACGGATACAGAGATGATCAAACACGCAACGCACACTCAATTCTTCCTATTTCTCTGCTGCAAAAGCTTTTCCAATCCCCCTGTCTGTTTTCATTTAATAAACTCCAGAATATGTCCACATTCCTGTGGGATCGACTTTATTATCTGACTTTTCGACAAGGCACATCACAATCCATGTTTATTTCCGTTTGCCCCTCAAATACTCATATATGAATTAATAGTTCAACCCTCCAGCTACTGCAGAGACTGAGAGCGAGACACGTAAAGGAAAAAATAGATAATAAAGTTTGAGTGCATGTTTGTATGATCATCTCTACACCATTCTACAGCTCTCTGGTTCTGGCCGGCTACACTCATGAGCTCATTACTGTCTGATTAGATCCAAAGGAAAGTTGTATTGCTGTTTCATAGCCCAGGAGACATAATTTATCAAAAAATGAACATTCTGTCATCATTTATTCACCCTCATGTCGATCCAAACCTTATGATGTTCTTTATTTTGGGGAACACCAAATCAGATTGTAAACTGTCCAAAATGCTGGTTTCATTTTGGACATAACAGTACCATAACAGTGGTCCATACAACAGTCTTGAGAGCTACGATGGAAATTTTCATCTGTTTCACAAATGCCATTTATTATTGTACACATTCAAACCACTACTGATCATAACAAATGAGAAAATAAGATGTCACCAATGACGTCCAACTGAATGTGTTTTGAGATCCATACTGGAAGTTCTCAGTTATGATTAATCTAAGGATGAATTGCAAAATGTATACTTCACCTTCAAGTTTCAACTTCTTGTCTCTGATGTCTCTTCTAAAATCCCTTTGGAGAAATAAAATGGACACAAATGAGTTGTTGACATGCACTAAGCACAGTACATGACTAAATAATGAGAACTATTGATTGCAGACTTTGTATACTGCAAAAAAAAAAATATCCAGTTAAATTCACAGTTAAAAAATCACTGTAAGAAAATACTGATAATGTTTCCGGTATTTTGAGATAGCATATTGGTGTCTGTATATTTTACAACTTACAACATTTCATTTCTGTCCCACACTCCTGAGAGTGTAGGGCGCGCACACACACACACACACACCACAAAACGAACAACTTTCAAAATGACTCACAGAACTAAAGCTCTGTAACATTTAAAGCCCTTTTTAAAAAATTATTTACAGTATGTGCATGTGACAGAATTTACAGTGGTAAACATATTTAGACACTTAAGCCGCATGTCAAAATGACGAATGAAATTGCAGTACAACAATACTATATCAAACCAAGCTGCATCTGCAAACAAATAATACTAGAGTTCTCAGAGCTAACTTCAAAGTTCTTGAGCAATTTCCTTTTAAACCTTGTTGTGTTCCAGTCATTTTGAACTGCAGAGGATTTTCTTCTTCCCGAAATTGGTAATTAATGTTTTCACATTTGACAGCTTACAAAAAAAAGCTTAGAAATCACTCATTATTCTATATTAGTACCAAAAAAATAAAAAATAAATAATATTAATTTTTTTTCTCAACTTGTTTTCTTTCATTTAGCACAGCTTTTGTGTTTCTTTTTGGAACTGACTGATCATAGGTTTCATTGATCTGAGCTTATGCACCTCAGTTTTTGTGTAGACAATGCAAAAATTATCCAAATAATACTTTTTTTACTCAAAAACTGAGGTGCATAAGTTTAGATCATTCCCAATCAGTTCCAAAAAGAAACATGGTACCGGAGAGAAAACAAATTGACAAAAAGATTGACTCCAAGATTTGGTGATGATAAAGCATGACAAGATATTTCGATGGATGTTTTCTAACCAAATTAGGTAAAAGATTTTCAACATAGCACAAGGGTTAACCAACTGGTCTCAACATTATATAAGTCAGTTAGCTTCAAATTTACACCGGTGTAGTTGGTCACATTATTATTATACACTATGGACGATACACTAACCTTTGGCTATGTCTGCTTCAATCTGAATATATTTGAAAACTTTTCCTCCACTTTTTGGCCTTCTGTCCACACTGAGACTGCATTTTTGTCCTGTGAAAAGTGAGCTTTTTGAAGACACTTCAGAAGTAGATACATCTGAAAACGCAATTTTCACATTTTAGTGTGGACTTGTGTTGAGTTTACAGAAAATCTGCTCTACCAAACAATTGACAGACCTGCTAAAGGGAGAGAAAGCGGACACAAGGACAGGGTAGAAGAGAGAGAGAAGACCACAGTGTTGGTTTCTGACAAGCTGCCTGCTATCATCAGATATTGTTAATGGCTCTCTGACGTTTTGATGAATGGATGTTTCATCACATCTCCCCCATGGCACTATAAAACGCTTGATAAATCTAAGTGTTTACGCCAAATGCTCCAGCAAGCTCAGTCCATCTTCTACATGAATGAACTCCACATCTAAACCATTGAGAGAGAACTACAAATAAGTGTCATATACTCATGCCTTTACGATGTTCTTCTCAAGATATTTTGTAACAAGAAGGAGATGTTCAGGCCTTTTGTTCTCAATTAAAGAAAACGGCTTCATGAGAAAATCTTTCTCACAGGCGATGTACACTTACGAAAAATACACCACACACCACAGTCTCTGCAGAACACGACGTGCTTCCCGAATGATTGAGCAAAGGTCTGCCACAAGCTAATGACCTCTGTCAAACCATAAAGCCAGGCGGTCTGAATGTGAATGCCTCAATGCTTCTGAGAGTTGGTTTTTAAGAGTGGAATAGCACAACACTGAGACACAGCAACATACAGAGCGTTCCTACCTGCATTTATGCCATGCAAGTCAGTCACAGCAAGGCATTCTGGGGAAAATGTAGTTTAAAACTCTGCTGGTCTTAAAGGCACATTCAGAACTGGACGTGATTAAGAATTGGATTGAGAATTCCATTTATATTGTAAAATTTTAAGGACATGATTGACAGAATGCAGGATGGCAAATTCCAATGTAAGAAAGCTGAATCAAAAATAATAAAAGTTTAAAGAAATTAATATAACTGTAAATCTTAACTAGTTTGTTTGAATGTTGGCTGGTTTCGAAGATGTCTGCGGATGGATGGATGGATACAATGATAGACAGATACACTGATAGATAGAAGATGGGTGGATGAATGGATGGATGGAATGACACTTAATTTCCCAGAATGCATCAGCTGTGCTGAATTTCTTTGAATTACAATTCAGTAAATTCTTGAAATGAAAGGGAGCCAATTGTTCAAAATTTTGCCCACAGCTCTGGCGTTTAAACAAAGCGTTTTAATATTATTTGCTTTTCCTGCTACCAGTTGCAGCATTTTTGACCAAATAGAAGCCCACACAAATCTGATACAATGAGTGTGTGTGTGTGTGTGTGTTCTGGTACATATGGTTTATGAGGACACAAATGTGTATAATGACATAGGTACTACAACGTAAACATCACTTCCTGTGTCCCCATAAATCGAAAGGCTTAAAAAAACATACTAAATGGTGTTTTATGAAATTAATTAATTGCCAGTAGTTTTCTGTAAGGGGTAGGTTTAGGTGTAGGGTTGGTGTAGGGCGATAGAAAATACAGTTTGTACAGTATAAAAACCATTACCCCTATGGAGAGTCCCAGTAAACCACTTATGCAAGACTGTGTGTGTGTGTGTGTGTGTGTGTGCTCCAGGCATGAGGGCTGATCTTTCGCAGTATTGATTGGAGGGTGTCTCCATCCCTGAGGGTGGGTTGGCTTCTCTGCCCCTGCATTTTTCAACATCCTGGATCAATGAGATCCCAAACCTTCTCCTCTTAAGTACACACACGTATGCAAAATGTACAGTTATTATCACACACATACTTAAAGAGGTGGATGATAGAGATAAATGTATCAGACTTTCATCTCCATTTCAGAGCGAACTGTCCAACAAGCCTCTGCTCATGAGCCGCAAAGAGGAAAAAGACAAGGAAAAAGAATGAAAGAGAAAGAGAAGCTGTGTATCTCCTATGAAAGAGAAATTTTCATCTGTTTCACAAATGCCATTTATTATTGTACACATTCAAACCACTACTGATCATAACAAATGAGAAAATAAGATGTCACCAATGACGTCCAACTGAATGTGTTTTGAGATCCATACTGGAGTTCTCAGTTATGATTAATCTAAAGATGAATTGCAAAATGTATACTTCACCTTCAAGTTTCAACTTCTTGTCTCTGATGTCTCTTCTAAAATCCCCTTGGATAAATAAAATGGACACAAATGAGTTGTTGACATGCACTAAGCACAGTACATGACTAAATAATGAGAACTATTGATTGCAGACTTTGTATACTGCAAAAAAAAAAATATCCAGTTAAATTCACAGTTAAAAAATCACTGTAAGAAAATACTGATAATGTTTCCGGTATTTTGAGATAGCATATTGGTGTCTGTATATTTTACAACTTACAACATTTCATTTTATTAAGTTATATAATGTTAATATACCTAGATATACCAAGATACTTGAACTACCAAAATCTGCTTGTTACCTTAAAATTTAACCACCTTTAACCACCTTTCTATATAGGTTAATATAATCATATGTGATGTGTCAGGTAGAAACTTCTGAAAATGTCTGATAAATTATATAGCCATTCACAGTTTTTACTTCCCAACACCATAAATTTGACAGACAGTATTTTACAGTAAAAATATATATATAATGTGAATTTAAACCTTTTTTTTTTTAAATACAGTACAGCATGTGGTAAGATAACAGGTTTTTATGGTAGGATTTCTAAATTCTAATATATATATATATATAGTGTACCAGGTTTCCATTGAATTACATTATATTTTTTTGACCATACTGTACAATGAAAGTCAATGGGAACTGAAACTCATAATATCTTCTTTTGTGTTCCAAAGAAGAAAGAAAATAATTTAGGTTTGGAACAGAATGAGGGTGAGTAAATGATAACAAAATTTTCATTTTGGGGTGGACCATCCCTTTAAGCAAAAGTCTCCAAGTGCCCTCTATTGCTTCACATTCCTGTCCCAAAGAAACAGCTGATATTAAAGAGGTGTTTCTTTCCTATGGAAAGAGCTGAATGTTCTGCCTGTGGTAACACAGAATGCACACTGGACAGTAGGCATCTAAATCCTAAATCAAAGAGAAACTGCACATAACAAATATTTGGAACACAGAAATAAAGCATGTGATTTTCCCCTGAGTTACGCCTACCACAGTTTCTCTCTCCATTCCTTCCTTCATCACAGAGGATCCAAAGCCTCGGATGGATTCTGAATCATAAAAACTCATTAGTAATGCTGTGGATAGTTCTTGATCATGTCATGATCTCCAGCCCAGCTGTCTCAATGCGGTTCTGGACTCAGGAGAGTTCAGCTCACTGGATCTGACTGGAATTAAGGCGATGTTGAGAAAACAGAATAGAGACAGAGAAACAGCGTTTTGGTGAATCTCCAGGGGAGTTTGAGTTCATGTTTATATTCACTAGAATTGTCTTACTCATCTTTTTATGTGTATAGGAGTGGTCTGAAAAGTGAATTTACATAAAAATCTCATCACTACTATAATATGCAGTTGCAATGGACACACTAATGAGAAACCATTTGAAAGACAAAATGTGATAGACAGAAATAGAGGCAGATTGGAATGGGGTGCAAGTGAATCTGAGAAAGACAGACAGGAAGCATGGGCGTGAGACAGTCAAGAATAGAGTGAGAGACAGACAGAAAAAAGATTCAGAGAGAACCTGAGAAAGACAGATGGGAACTGAGAGAAAGCAGAGACTGAGACAGACAGACAGTAAGAGAGTGAAAGTGTGTGTTTGTGTCTCTCAGCTGACGGTTCGGTGACTATTAACCTGGTTTAGTAACTCCTGTCCACTGTGAGAGATATGTCCAGAGTAACAGATACATGATAGTCAAATTCATTCACAGGTTGACATTAGTTGTGTTCAAAGTCGTGTACATTACTGTACAAAAGTTTGGGGTCAAAAGGAATTGTTTTTTTTTTTTGAAAGAAATTAATAGTTTTATTCATCAAGGACAGGCATCTAAATCCTAAATCAAAGAGAAACTGCACATAACAAATATTTGGAACACAGAAATAAAGCACGTGATTTTCCCCTGAGTTACGCCTACCACAGTTTCTCTCTCCATTCCTTCCTTCATCACAGAGGATCCAAATCCTCGGATGGATTCTGAATCATAAATACTCATTAGTAATGCTGTGGATAGTTCTTGATCATGTCATGATCTCCAGCCCAGCTGTCTCAGACATCCTGTATTCACAACTAGAATCAATTCCCTGACATACATCCACATGTCGGAGTTATCCTTCAAACTGCATTTTCTTTGACCTGTGACATACTATTGACATCCACAAAAAAATTATTTAAAACAAGTAGCCTACAATTTAACCATGATGAACAACTTTATTGGTAGGTCTACTTACACTAAAGAGTCACCCAGCTCACTTGCCATTTTTTCAACTTTTTCATTCTAATGGCTCCTCATCTCCCATGGCTTTTTTGTGATAGTTAGTTTTTTTTGTATCACTCTTTTACATTTGACTTCCCATTTATCATTCATAATATACGCTAACCTTTAAGGTGTTAAATTTAGCACCTGTAGAACAGAAGGAAACTCTGAGGTAAAACGGGGTGCCGGATCAGTTTCTTTCGGGCAGTTTAAGAAAGCGGAAGATCCTCCAACACATTCGATTACATTACTGTCTCTCATTCAGCTCTATTTAAAAGCTGTGTGCTGGCTAGGCAGTTATGTTGGCTCCAGTAGCTGCTATATTAGCGTTAGCCGTGTGTGTGTGTGTGTGTGTGTGTGTGCCAGACGTGTATTTAGCTCTACCGACTCAAGAGAGAACACGAGACACAAATAACTGCATTCCTTTAAACGGCCCGAAAGAGACAGAGAGACAGAAAGACTCCAGAGTGAGATTCAAATGAATGGAATTCAAAAACTAAATCATAGAAGGCAAACACTTTGCTGTCGTTGTTGTGGAGATTAAATTTAACAAAATATTCACAGAAATATAATGAAACCTAACCTGACTTGAGGGAAAAATTGAAGTGGCTATATAATAGCTGTGTTCCAAAACTAATAAGCTACCTTGTACTACTCTCTGTGTGTGTAAATCATTATTAGTAATAATAATTATTATTATAAGTAATAATAAATTAAATGCATGTAAAGCCTAGAAATGTTGCCTAGGTGGGCAGCTTACTAGGTTTTGGAACAAATCCAAAATTCTAGAATTGTAAAAATTCCAAATGGTGTCTTTTAGGGCACATTCTTATCTTAAATAAGCATTTACCCTAAAAGCATAAATGTCTGTTTTAAATATAATAACCTTAAATTAAGACCAAATTGAGTACAAGGGAAGTTTCTTTATGGACATACACACAGGAAATTGTGTTTCTTGCAATCTTAAAGCTTTTGATCTAAAGACTTAGATTTAAATGCTGTTTTTTTTCTCTCTCTCTAATGGATTATTTAAAGTGATTCAGTGTATGTGAGAATTTTATGAATTTGGTTGAGAGAATACATAGTCTGCAAAGTTTCACTTAAAAAATGAAATACTGTACCATTTGAAATACTGATTCAAATGAAAGTCTAAAAATAATCCCGTGTCCACACTCTGTGGGCTCACATTTATGACTCATCAACTTCTGTGCAGACCTCAACTGCAGAAAAATGTTTCAATCGCTTCTCAGCGCTACACTCAAAATGGAAGGAAGATAGGACTCTTACATGGATTTTCCACATTTAACAGAAAAACATGAGATCTTGGGTTCCATAAAAGCATATTATTCTGGACTGGTTCTCCAGATAGATGACAAGTAAAAGCTTTGCAGCTATTCGTGACTCTGTACGGTCACTATGATGAGTTCCATTCAAAGACACATAAGTGCTGTGAAATCCATCTGCAATATCAAACCACATGCAAGCTTATTCAAAAACATCTAAAAAGAGACATTTTGGTATTTTTACCACACTAGTACACACTCTTTATTTTCAGAGAAAGGCTATAAAAAAGAAAAAGTTTCCCCACTTCTTATAATATTCAGCTGACTAGTTCAAATCACATTGTTAGTGGACCCATTGACCCATTTTGAGTAGATTAAAGGGGTCATATGACGTTGCTAAAAAGAACATTATTTTGTGTATTTGGTGTAATGCAATGTGTTTATGCAGTTTAAGGTTCAAAAAACACATTATTTTCCACATAATGTACATTATTGTTTCTCCTCTATGCCCCACCTTTCTGAAACGTGTCGATTTTTACAAAGCTCATCGGTCTGAAAAGCGAGGTGTGCTCTGATTGGCCAGCTATCCAGTGCGTTGTGATTGGCCGAATACCTCAAGCGTGTGACGGAAATTTTACGCCCCTTACCATACTGTGATGCCCTGTCCGGCCGGAGCGACGAGACAAAACCAGTAAAACCCATTATAAACTAGGCATTTGTTGCATCCAGTGGGGACATAATTGCTGATTATAATGACTTATACTGTCTTTTTATGCGTTGCGTTGCATATTGTGCTGCATACACATGAAACCATATCTGCATTTGTGATCGGAGAAACGACAAACTACAAGTGCTACTCTAGTGAATAGAGAGGAGCAGGTGGTTTAGGGAAATGACTGTGGCTTTGAAAAAAAAAAATCACCCAAATTTGAAAATGTTGTCATTATTTACTCACCATCATGTTTTTCCAAACCTGTAGACAAAGTAAAAACATCAAAAAAGCACCATTAAAGTCATCCATATAACTTGTGAGCAATATTCCAAATTTTCTGAAGCCATAAGATAATTCAGCGTGAGGAGCAGACCAAAAAAATGAAGTTCTTCACTGATAATCTGAGATGTTATCTCCAACCAGCACATACCAGATCACAGAGTCAGTGAGTCAGGACAGGATCAGTGAACAAATCATTTTTTCGAGTTGGTTCTTGCCAATTGATTTGGTTTATGAATCATACTCAATGAACTGTTCACAAATTGAAGTTCAGCTTGCTTACTCGATCATGTTGCTGTCATATGGGTTTGGAACTGCATGAAGGGGAGCAGCTCAACATAATTAATCTTCATGAAGGATAGGGACTGAGATTAAAAGAAGACTAGAAAAAGATCTTTTTAGAACCAATAAGGCCCTGAGAGAGGTATGTTATCATTTTTACTATTTGAATTATTAAGAAATAAATTATTCTTTTTTTTTTATTCAATTCATTTTTGAAACCCCTTATTTAGATTTTTCTCAGAAAGAGAAAGAATCGAGCAGAGAAGCACTTTATTAGCATTTTAACCAACTTTTTATAAGCGCTGTGTATATCTGATTTTTCGCTGAGCCGTACGTGTTTATCTGTACCAACTAAACCATGAACAAACAAGTAAAACACAGCAAATCAAATGTAATCACAATCCATTTTACAGTCATACACAGAAATGTACCACACTGGCGTAAAAACATTGGTTTTGTATTTGCATAACTCCCTTCAGGGTGCGAATTACACATTGACCTTCATCATTTTTTTTTTTTAAATAAAGGAATCGTTATAGATCAATTTTAGAGTGCAATATTAAAGAAACAATTCACCCAAAAATCTAAATGATATCATCATTTACTCACCCTCATGTCATTCCAAACTGGTATGACTTACTTTCTTCTGCAGAAAACAAAAGGTGAACTTTTAAACAATATCCCGAGGGTGAAGGTGATTAAATAATGGCAGGATTTTTGGATGAAATATTATTTGAGTTCATCATGCAATTTTTTTTTTTTTTTTTTGCTGAGCATGTTAGCCCAAAGCTTATAAACTTTATTGTTATGCATTTGATATGTGCTATAATAAAGTGATAATGACACTTTGTCTCTGAGGTTGTCGAAGTACAACCCAAAATTGGACCAAATGGAAACTGCTCAGGTAAAGGCAACCACAAGTTAAAACCCCAAACCTTTTGTTCTGTCTCTAATTTGTGGGGCCATCAAGCCTAAGAAGGTTTAAACCCCCCATAATTCGCACCCTAGGTGTGTATAGGTGTTATCTGAGGCTAAAGGGTTGGCTTGCAAATGTTTAAGAATGTATGAAGATTCATGAACGTTCATATAAAAACATTATAGAACCAACATCAGAGATATATGAAGGAAATCAAATGTAGCAATCCATGTGCAATCAGACACAGCAACAACAACAAAAACAAACAAAAAATGCATAAACATAAAAAATGTTCACAGACTCATTAGACCTCTGCTTCTGTGTAAGAACTATAGCAATGTTTTAATACGGATTCTTAAATGTTAACATATAATAGGAAATAAAAACGTTTTATGTTGCTATGAACAGATTGCTAAAGAAGCTATTATATAAAATATTTGGTATCTCTAAACATCTTGCATTGCTTTGCTTTAAGTTCATTATTTATAAAAGAAAGGCATTCTGCATATCTGTGATTTTGTTTTTTTCATTAAACATGACAACATTCACGCAAACCTGTGTGACCAACCAAATTTTGAGGGAATTTTTTTTTTTTTTTTAATAAAGTAAGTTTAGTGCAATTTCAAATATGTAATTCTGTAAATATTGAACATCATGAAATTGACAGGGTATAATCCAAATGACAAAGTATATCTCAAACATGTTTGCAAAACTTTCATCTTTAAGTTAAAAGCGCGTTTTCTTAGAAAAGCAGTGCACTTGGAAGGTAATTGCGGGAATTAAAAAAAATTTTAAATATTAAAGGGATGTTTTGAGCCCTTTAAAGCCATGAAAGTTTTGCAAACATGTAACAGCAAAGCCCAAGAACATTGCCACTACTTTGTAAGATTTATGTCTTTATAACTATGTGTTTGTATGGGTTTCAGTTAGAGCTGATGAAACATATTATAAAAAGGTTTGTGTGATACTTAAAACATTCGTCCTATAAATTCAGCGCCAGTTCAAACTATACACATACTACAATGTGCATATCATTCATAGACTCATTCAATAATGCTCTGTGTGTGGTGGTAAAATCCCTTGCTGACTATGCAGACAGATTCTGTGTTCTTTTTGTTGTTGTGTGGTTATGAGCGATGTTTCCACACATGCATATACTTTGTCATGCATTCCACAGGCCAAGTCAGTGATGATAAGAGTTTTGTCCTGATACTAGAAGTCTGTGGAGAGTGTTCACTCTTAAACCCCAGACAGAACTGCTAGTCTCCCGGCCGGAGGCTTCCACAAAAATGGGGCTGGGAACATAATGAAACGACCCTGCAATGTGAATATTTTGGGATGCAGTTATTAACAGTCAGGAAATGACCGGGTCATATTTCACCCCGAAATCAAAAGTAAGAAACAAGAAATTATATTTAACATTAAGACCATGATGCTTAGTATATACTATAATATATATTAACCATAACTTAACCAAATTTAAACAATGCCCTCCACCAATTCTTAGTAGCCTACTGCAATGCAAAAAATAATAGCTAAAATCAAAATTATTTTAATGTATTTTAAAGAAGTCGCTTATGCTAATAAAGGCTGCATTTAATACAGCAAAAATACAGTAAAATTGCGAAATATTATTACAATTTAAAATAACAAAATTATTATACATTAAAATATAATTTATTCCTGTGATGGCAAAACTTTCTCTTACTCCAGTCTTCAGTGTCATATGAATCTTCAGAAATCATTCTGATATGCTGATTTATTATCAATGTTGGAAACATTTGTGCTGCTTAATATTTTTTTTTTTTTTGGAACCTGTGATACTTTGGATGCTTTGATGAATAAAAAGTTAAAATAACAGCATTTATTCAAAATAGAAATCTTTTGTAACAATGTAAGTCTTTACTATTCCTTTTTATCAATTTAACATATCTTTGCTGAATGAAAGTATTAATTTCTTTCAATAAAAAAAAGACCCCAAACTTTTGAATGGTAGTGTAAATTGTTACAAAATATTTATATTTCATTTTTTTTTCCAACATTGATAATTCAGCATATTAGAATGATTTCTGAAGAATCATGTGACACTGAAGACTTGAGTAATGGCTGATAAAAATATAACTATAAATTAATGATTTAATTGTGAATTAAATAATTTCACAATG